>NW_012267249.1:3341263-3458871 GCF_000151885.1 Dipodomys ordii | reverse complement strand
GCCGCCGCCGCCGCGCAGCTTTGCCCAAAATTGGTCGCGAGGCGAGGGCGGGCCGAGCCCGGCTGCCTGCGGGGCCGCCACCCACTCGCGCCACCCGGCAGCTTAGTGCTGCGTGTGTGTGTGTGTAAACTAGAACGAGGGGGAGAGGCGAGGGGGGGTCCCCTCCTTTCCAGGATGGGGGAAGGGCAGGCTGGAGGTGCATGCATTCCTGCAGGGTGCCGGGAAGGCCCCGCCTCCGCCTCTCTCGGCCTCAGTTTCTCCATCTGCTACATCTAGGACTGGAGCCCAGGTTGCAAGGTTTGAACAACGCTGTGACTCCCTAAGGCGTAAATGTGTTTGGCACAGGGATGGGTCCCCTGCCATCTGGGAGTGGGGCTTGAGACCCCAGTAGAGCCATGGACAGATGGATGGATGGATGATGGATGGACCACTTGTCCCTGGCAGCTTGCCTGCTTGCTTGCTTGCTTTTTCTTTTTTTGTCGGTCATGGGGCTTGAACTCTGGGCCTGGGTGCTGTCTCTGAGCTCTTCAGCTCAAGGCTGGCGCTCTACCACTTGAGCTACAGAGCCACTTCCGGTTTTCTGATGGGTTATTGGAGATAAGAGTTTCATGGACTTTTCTCTCTGGGCTGGCTTTGAACCATGATCCTCAGATCTCAGCCTCCTGAGTAGCTAGAATTACAAGCGTGAGCCACCGGCGCCCAGCTTCTTTCTTTCTTTTTCTTCCTTCCTTCCTTTCTTTCTTTCATTTTCTTCTAGTTCTTCTTCCCTCTTCCTCTGTCTCCTTCTCCTCTCTGTTCTCCTTCCCCTCCTTATCTTTTCCCCTTCTCCTTTCCCCTTCTCCTCTTCCTCCCTCCTCCTCCTCCCTCCTCTTCCTCCTTCTTCCTCCACTACTACTTCTCCCCCCCCCTCCTCCTCTTCTTCCTCCCTCCTTTCTTTACCCATAGTGCATGTCAGCAGAAGGGGCCCTCCAGAGGCTGTTAGGGAAATTACAGGTGAGGATTTAGGTATTACTGTCTAGTATGGAAAAAAAAATTGGGTTCAACAATCCTTGGTACTCAGAACCCTGTGGTTATACGGAGCAAAACCCACATCCAGAGAGGAACCAGGTTAAGCACACATCTCCTGACAGGCAGGGAGGATATGCTGAGAGGGGCCTCAGGGCAGTCAGGGGATCATGGGGTCCATACTTGTCAGAGCTGGAAAATGAAGCCTTGGGAAGGTCCCTGCCCAGCATCCCTCTGCCAATCAGGTCACTTTGCCCAGTGGGGTTGGTTGCAGGGAACAAGGAGCTCTTTGGAGCTGAGATTTTCCACTGGGAGACCCCCTGGCCTGTGCTTGAAGCATGAGGTGACCAGCATATTCCCCTTCTGTTAGAAAGCCCTCCAGATCTTTAAAGTTCTTTGCTGTCCTTCCTTTTATCCAACACAGTGCCAGCCCAGGCTACACACTCAGTGCCTTCATCCCCAGGCCCTTCGCACTCCCAGCTCCCTGTCCTGGGCAAAGAATTCATGCCTTGGGGTTTCTTTTCCCAAATCCCAACCAGAGCAGAGAACTCCCAGTGCCCTCCCCAGGTCTGATCCCCAGTGGGCGCCACATGTTTGCCGACTGATGGCAGAGGCACAGCCTCAGGCCTGAGATCCGTCTCTTCCATTCGTGGCAGAGTGGCCTTGGGCAGCTGATGAAGCCTCTCTGACCCTCACTCTCCAGGCCCCATCCTGCCCACTTCCTCAGGCTGTTTGGAGGATCAAATGGATGAAGGCAGGGAGAGTGCTTGGCACGTGGGCACAGCTCCCCACACAGCTGTCATTATCACCAGGGCATTATTACAGAGCTGCCCTGTGCCTGAGGCCTAGGTTTCAAGGCTGGGTGGCAGGCAGGCGGGCAGGCGATGAACTCAGAGGCAGCCGCAGCCCCTGGCTGACTCAGACTGAGGAGGTCCCAGGAGAAGCCATTGCTTTATGGCCAACTAAGCCCTCTGCTCCCCTCTTCAGCCCTTCCCACCTCTAGAGTTTATCCAAATCAGAGGCCAGAAGGCCTTAGGGAAATAAAGGTCCCTTTCTCCTTGGATGGAGGATCCATTCAACTAGCTGATGCTTGACCCTGGCAACCCTCGCCCTCTCTGTGCGAGCCTTGGGGAGGGCAGGGCAGGGGGCCGGCACTGGCCACTCAAAGATGCCAGATCTGTCTTCTTGACAGGCATGATGGGGGCTTTGCTCACTTCCCCTGGCTCGGGAGAAATGAATGGTTCTCTCTTTCTTCCCACCAGCTGGCCCCCCGTATGGCAACCGCTCTCTAAATATCATCTTCTACCTTTCCCCCAGGAGCCTAGAGTTATTATTTTTATTTGACACATTGGGAAAATTAGACCCAGAGATTAGAAGACTCTCATCCATACAGGCCAGAGCCAGGACCCTGGCACGTGCAGCTGCCACCAGAGTAGCTAAGGCTAGTGTGCTCCATTCCTCAGGGGCTTCCTGGCTGATGGTGGCTGTCACCTCTTCCAGTCACCTCTCCTAGTACCTGCTAGGTGGTAGAGGTGGGCTGAGCATCATCAAGGGTCATGTGACATAGGTGTAAAGTAAGCTTCTGTCAGCCCCAGACCCCATACCATATAGATTCCCCATACTTCCTCCAATGCTCCTATACCAACTGCTTTTCCAGCTGGGCAGGGCCTGTGGATTCCAGCCACACAAGGCTCCAAAGAGCCTGAGAGGTGATCCTCTGGTCTCACAGGTACTCCCTAACAGAGGAGGAACTATGCCTGTCGCGCCATGTTGGGCCCACCAGGCCCGCCTGAGCCTGTGGCTCTTTCCTAGGCCCAGAAAAAGTGTGATGTCATTGGGCCATCCCAGCACCTTGTCTGGTCCCGCTACTATGACTCAGACCGACATTACCCTCCTCCTAGGGGACCCCAACAATGGCCTGGGCTGCCCCACCGCCTGCCACCAGCTCAGGGCCTCCCTCTGAGTCACAACTCACCTCACTACCCAGGACAGTATGAAAACAGCCTCCTCCCCTCCCTCAAGCTCCCAGGGTTCCCACTGCTAAAGCCCATGAGCCAGAATGAAGCATGGTGGGATTCTTCTCCTACTGCCAGACTCAGGGCCTGAGGGCGACCCTTTCCACTTGCTTTCAAAGACTCTCTGGCCTTGGCAGAAAAATCCCAATTGAGCACGAATGCTCAGGCCAAGAGTTCTGGATGTCTTGGGTTCAAATTCCAGCTTCTGCCTTGCTATATACCATAACCTTGGGAGAAAAAGTATCTGTCTCCCCATCTACAAATATAAGGGTGATAAGCAGAAGCTGTGAGCTGGGCATAGCAGATCACATCTATAACCTAACTGTCCAAGAGGCCACAATCTAGAGAATTGTGGTTCAAGGCTAGTCTGGTCAGAAAAGTTCGCGATTCCATCTCCAAAATAACCAGCAATAGCCAGCTAAGCAAGCAAGCTGAGCAAGCTCAATCCCCTGAGTTCAAAAGCCCCAAAAATGCTAGGTGCCACTGGCTCACACCTGTAATCCTAGCTACTCAGGAGGCTGAGATCTGAGGATTGTGGTTCAAAGCCAGTCTGGCAGGAAAGTCCATAAGACTCTTATCTCCAATAACCACCAGAAAACCAGAAGTGGCACTGTAGCTCAAGTGGTAGAGCGCTAGCCTTGGCTGAAGAGCTGAGGGACAGTGCCCAGCCCCAGAGTTCAAGCCCCATGACCAACAAAAAATAATAATAATAATAATTTCCAACCAACCTCTCAGCATAAAAAATGGATGCTTTGTGGCTCAGTTGATAGAGCACTAGCCAAAAAACAAAAGTGTCAGGTACTGAGTTTCAGTCCTGATCCCAGACCTAAGAAAAGAAAAGGAAAGGAAAAGAAAAAGAAAAATGGATGCTTTGATATACCTTGGAGGATTACTGTTGTAAGGGCAGAGTGGGAACAAGAAGGTGACCTTGCTGTCATTAAGTGTCATCACCAACCATGATAGCCAGTCAGCCTTGAAGGACTTGGAAGTGCACAGCAATGGTAAAGGGCCACTCACAGGAAGATGACACAACTCCAGCAATACCCCCAACGCATACATACAAGCATGCACATTCATGCACATGCAATGCGCACAATGCATATGTGTACTCCTTCCAGAAGTGCATCCATACTGAGGCCTGAGCACTCTGTGCCATCTTACGAGGAAGGGAGGACAGAGGCAGGTCGGAGCCTTCTTACCAAAGCTCACATTGATTCTATTCTAGATTTTTCTAGCAGCTGTCAGATGGGATTGCCTTTAGATGCTTGTTGACAGATGTGGCCTTGGGAACTTGAGAGGGTTAAACCGTGGTCACATGACTAGTGAGCAACAGACTAACCAACCCTGCCCTGCACAACTTCAGGCCTAGTCCAGTGCTGTGCACTTATCCATAGCAGGTTGGGGAGAGTAAGGGACACTCAAACCTGAGTCACAGGGCTTTGAAGCTGGCACATGAATCTGCCCAGCCTCAGAAGTTCCAGGGGTGTGCTGTCCCCTGACTCACCCCCACACCCTGAGTCTGCCCCAGGCAATGGTTTTTGCCTCTGACCACCCTGCCTTCCAGGGCCCAGCTCTGCTCCTCCTGGGGATTCCTTGGAGCTGGGCGGGAAAGCCCAATCAAGGAGGCATCCCAGGCACACCTTTTCCCAGGAATGTCACCCGAAATCTCAGTGGGAACTCCAGCTTTGCCTGCCTGCTGGGCACCAAGTTATGGCACTTACTTTTAGCTGACACTGAATTCTAGAATGAAGTACTGTACTTTCTGCATAGCCCAGCCTCCCGGTGGCTCACCCCTTCCCAGAGGGGAAAGGCGGCCTCCTGGTGGGGCCCTGGGTGCGCCCTGAAAAACATGGGTTCTAGGCAACAAGTGGGTGTGGCTGTGAGAAATACCAGCTACATGTCTTGGCTGGTGGTGGTGGGATGGAAGATTAAAATGTTGGGGTTCCAGCCCCTCCAAATTGTATAGACCTAGGCCCAAGAGAGAGAATGGGGGTCCAAACACCCAGGTTTCTAGGTTTTTTAGACTCTCCAGGAGCACCTCTGATGGCTACACCTCCTTTCTGGACTTCGGTTTCTTCATCTAGGTATAGAACCAAAGGCCTTTCCACTTCTAAATAACTGTCTGGTTTTTTTTCTTAAAGATGTTCTCAAGACTACAACACGAGAAAGCATTTTAAAGATGGTATCAGATAGGAAAGGGGGCATTAGATAGCATAGCTAGGCTTTGTCTGGTGAAACAAAACCCTTGTAGCATTTAACTTCATCCTAGCCTTTGACATAAACTGTGTGCCAGGCCTGAGCTAGAACCTCAAATGGGGATTCCAGAGACTACGTATCAATGAGCTCATCATCTGATAGGGAAATGGATCTCTCCCTAGGAAATGATACCAACTTAAGTCTTAGGAAAAGTATAATCTGCCGTTCCAAGCTCTCCAAAAGCCATGGTTTAAATATGAAATGGGGAGATGAGGCTTTGGGTCCTCATCAATGGATTAATCCACTGGTGGATTCAATATCTGAATAGACTATTGGGAGGTGATGGAACTTTAGAAGGTGGGGGCCTGGCTGGAGGAAACAGATCCCTAGGGTTACAGCTTTGAAGAGTACATTTTATATGTGGTCCTTCTCTCTGTCTCTTCTTTTCTGCTTTGCCATGAGGGGAGCAGCTTCATGTGCCACACAGTCTCACAGCCATGGTATTCTGCCTCACCTCAGGCCCAAAGCAATGGATCCAGTCCAATTTGTACCTAAACCTCTGAAACTATGAAGCAAAATAAATCCTTCCTCTCCTTTTAAACTATGTCTCTCCAGTGCCTTTTGTCATTGTAACAGAAAATCTGAATAATAAATACAGCAGGGGCTGGGAAGATGACTCAGTGGTAGAGTGCTTGTCTCATATGCATGAGGCCCTGAGTTCAATTCCTCAGCACCACATTAGCAGAAAAAGCTGAAAGTGGCACCGTGGCTCAAGTGGTAGAGCACTAGCCTTGAGCTGAAGAGCTAAGGGACAGCACCCAGGCCCAGAGTTCAAGCCCTATGACTGACAATAAATAACTAAATAATACATACATACATCAAACTTTGATTCTTCTAATCATGGCCATCTTGTGTCTCATGAAGGAGATAGATTGGAGACTGGCTGGGTAGATATAAAGATGGAAGGTTAGATGAAAAGTTAGATAATGGGTAGCTGGAGGATGGATGTATGGATAGATGATGAACAGATGGATAATGGATGGCTGAATAGATAGATAATGGATGGATGTTGGATGATGAAGGGATCATTGATGGATAGCAATGATTGATTATTGCTACAAGCTATCATCCCCATAGCAGATATATACAGGGAGAAAGTTCTAGCCCTGCCTTTTATTCACTATGTGACCCCGAGTCTTCATCTATAGTGAAAATCGTGAGCCTAGTCTGCCTCCTGGGTCTGTTTGGGAATCCAGTGAAATATGAATGGACTGTCATGTCTGTGTAAGGACTGTGACCAGGCCTCAGCCATTGCCCTCTTGGGCATGGATTTTGTGAGTTCTGTCTCTTGGGACTCATGTGAGAGACCTGTCTGTGCTCCTGGGCTTCCTCCTTTCCAAGCCTGTATAAGCTTTCTGCCTGGCAGAATCGTGGAAGTCTCCTTGGAGAAGAATTGCCATGGAGGATTCCCCAAAGTCTGGAGAGTCAAGGTTCAGAGTCTGGGCTTTAAAGTAACACAGACCAACTTTCTAATTTAGCTCTGCCAATTCCTGGCAATCTGACATTGGGCAAGTCAGTTATCCTCTCTGAGCATATCACCTCATTTATAAAAGAGGGACTAATTACAATATCCTACAGGTATGTGTTATGACAGCTAATGGCACTAATGTGGGTAAGTTACAAGGCTTGGAATATATTAAGTGCTAAATAAAGGCTCATTTACCCTATACCCCTAAAAGGCTAAGTGGGAAATTAGGTCTGTGGCACTTGGAGGAAACTCAAAAACTTGAAGCCTAGAGATTTCCATCCTAAATACTGACTGCCTGAGTTGGTTTTCCTGTTTCAACAAGTCCAGCAGGATCCACATGGCCACTTGACCAGGGTGCTTTGACTGAACAATATCTGCTTTCAGCTGAAATTCCAGCAGTTCCATGGGCCTCGATGACCCTGTTCTGATTGCTCTCAGATTAATAACAAACAAGGCATATAAATTATTCCTTTAAAAGTACAGTTTATGTGGGAGATATAAATCTTCCCAAATGGGCTGGAGTGAAGGGGGGGAAGCAACAAGGGATCCTCTAAGGAGGCCATGGACAGGGGAGCTGGTCCCACAGGACTGCCACTGCCCCTGTGGGGACCCAAAACGGGCAGGGTGAGCTGAAGATGATGACAAGAGGCCCAAACCATCCACCAGGAGGCCCTGAAGCTGAGTAGCCCCAGGCCTGAGTAGGGACAGCCCAAACTGCAGCCTGGAGGACAAATGGGAAAGGGAATGTCTGAACACCCCTGTCCCTAAGACTCAGCCCAGGTTAGCTCCAGGGCAAACCTTTCTCCATTCACCCTGGCCTGAAGGTTCCTGACATCTGCCCTTGACCAGCCTCTTCCCAGGGGCTCACTCTGCTAACTGCCTGCACAGTATGGACCTGCAACTGAAATACTGTGTCCCTGCCATCCAGACTGCAAACAGAACCTCCTGAAACCCAATGGGGCCAGGTGGTGATGGAGAAATGATTGGATTTCCAGAGGTGAGAAATCAGGAGGTCCAAGCTGGGAGTCAGAGCTATGTAGCCATAGTCTTCCCTGGGGGAGATTTAAACTCAGCTCAGCTGGCTTCCAAGGGTCAAGGACAGTCAAGGCCAAGAGCACCTCTCACCATCAGTGGGAAGGCGGGACAACTGAGGCCAGGGCACAGACAAGACTAGCTCATGGCCACAGTGTTAAATAGCAGAGCTGAGACAAAGTCTCCTGATCTATGAGATCAGATGCCCATTCCAGACCATCCATGCCTTGCTGGACATTAATCTCAGAATGTTTTATCCTCATTCTATGCATTCTGCATCCAGCACAGTGTCTCTGGTGAATGGATGCTGCCATATTCATACTTCACGCAGGGATGATGGGAGCAGACTGAGGCACAGAGAGAGAGAGAGAGAGAGAGAGAGAGAGAGAGAGCACCCAGGTTCATCCCAGTGCCATTGCCTTCCTACTATTGGAGTTTTCCTAATAGCATTTCCCAACAGGACCCAGGATCCAGGACCCAGCTGGACCCTCAGAATGCCTCATGGGTATATGGAAAGAGTGGAGCTAGATTAGGATCCAAGTGAACATGCCCAGGCCCATTTCTGTCTGGAGCCAGTTGCTCCTCCCCTTGGGCCCCAGTTATCTCATCTGTAGGATGGGAATAAGGAATGGAGGGGATTTCTACAGGGTAATTCCTAGCGTCTCACTCAGAAAGACACCCCAACCATCTTCATCACTTTCCATCCCCTTCTTCTCCAACTAGGCTGGTGGCAATACTCATGGAAATTCTGACAGGGCAAAAGTCAGGAACTTCTGTCTCCTCCTGCAGCCTATAGAAACCCAGGCAGGTATCCAGATAGCAGGGCCAAGTTGGATTGTGGGTAGGGATACATCAGGGCCAGTGGTGACCAGAGAAATGGGCTCAGGACACCATGTAGCCAAGCCAGCCAGCAATAGCAAGAACACATAGCCAGACCACCTAGAAGGAACAGAGACAGCAGAGCCAGATAGTCACAGGGGACAGAGGCTGACTGCCATATGTATCAGGAGTGGCGGAGGTAACTGTCACAGCCCAGGCTAAGAGATCCAGGAGGCTGGAGCTGGCTATTTTTAACTCAGCTTAATTTTCTCTACCTGGAAACCAACTCTGGTGAGCTGGGTAGTGTTGTTCCCGGAATGGCTTCATCCCCTAAGACCAGGCTCGCTCAGGTTCCTGGGCAGGCCTCTCCATTACAAGGAGCGCTACCTGTCCAGCCAGAGCCCCAGCCAAGGAGAGGAGGGGAAAAGAGGGAAACCAGGGAAACCAGAGCCAGCACTGCGGGCAGCTATCCGTGCTGACCCTGCCAGGCGGGCAGCAGCCCTTGCCCTGTCGTCATCTTCCTTTCACACCAGGGAGGGATCCTGTCTCTGTGGCCATGTAAGTCTTCTATTATGTTTCTCAGACTCAGAGCCTCTGGTTCTCTATTGTCCTGAGCAGTTTTACATTTGTGGGAAGATTAGACACGTTAGAACCAAGCCTCTGACTCCTGATGGTCTTTCTCCCTCACTTTCTTAAATCCTAGCTATTTCTTTCTCACTCCACACTATGCTGTTAACTCATTCTCTCTGCTCTCCCTACCTGTCTTTATCTATCTCTTGATTGTTTTCTTCCCCACCTTGACCCCTGCCTTCTCCCTGCTGACCTGCTTTTCCCTTCTTCTCTTCATGGCTCAATAGTTTGCATTTTCTCCAACCCCCTCTCTTGCTTAAGTCTTGCCTTCATATTCTTTCAGAGGCTAATAGAAATGACCCACAGAAATGCTCACCTCATTGTAGAAATATTCTTCTAAATTCTTAGAGAGACATGATGTGGGGGCGGGCAGTGAGCCCCACAAGGAGCCAGTTTGATTTTGGCTTTTTTTCTTTTTTTAGATCAAGATCAGGGTTCCAGTGCCAGCTCTGGCATGTGCCCTCTGTGTGGCTGAGAGAAGATGAGGGAGGCTCTGGTCTTCTCTGAGACTTGCTAAGAGCAAGAAACAGTAGAGTGTCCTGAGCATATAATAGGTGCTCAGGAAAATGATTGCCCTGTTTCCTATCTCTGATCTCAGCTTTGGGAAAGGGAAGATTTTGCTAAGAAACTTGCTTTCTATTGGTTCTTCCCAACTTTAAAGAGATCTCCCACACATGTGTGCATCTAGAGCATGGGAAAAAGCAAAATCATCTGTTGCTTGCAGTCATATACTTTCCTTTCGTGGATATCTACTGAATACAGTTATTACAAATGTGACTATGGCCAGGCGCTGGTGGCTCACGCCTATAATCCTAGCTACTTAGGAGGATGAGATCTGAAGATTGCAGTTCAAAGCCAGCCCAGGCAGGAAGGTTCGTGAGACTCTTATCTCCAATTAACCACCAGAAAACTGGAAGTGGTGCTGTGGCTCAAGTGGTAGAGTGCTTGCCTTGAGTTGAAGAGCTGAGGGACAGCACCCAGGCCCAGAGTTCAAGCCCCACGATCGACAAAAAAATAAGAGCTGACTATATGAACAAGTAACTGAGTTCCACAGTTCAAAGCTAGACCTGTCTAAATGCATTCCCTCTTCCTTAGAGGACAAGGCTCTGCCTTCCCTGGGGCTCTTGATCTCAAGAAGGAAAACAGGCCTGTTGCTATGAGTTAGGCAGGCCTGGAACTTCCAGGAACTGAGAGGGCCTTTCTTGTTTGCCTGGAGTCAAGGTCCCTGCAAATCCTGGGGAATGGACTCTGAGCCAGGCCTGGGCAGGCACGGAAGGGTACTCAGCTCAGCAGCAGTGCCCTGTGCTCTTGTCCCCAGCAAAGCATCTGCACCAGCAAAGGGAGCAGGAGCAGCATGCCTGTCCCAGGGAGCCCCTGCCCTTGCCCCTGCCTTGCCGCACATTTCTTTTCTACTTTCTTTTGCATACAGTAGCCACAGAGGTGGGTCAAGACATCCTGCCATGTCCAGGATGGGAGACCACTGAGGGCCGCTGGCACATACGTGCCTTCAGGAAGCTCTTTCTAGAAAGGACTTGGAATCCACTGCTTAGCCTCAAGGCTCCAGTTTAAGCCCCTTGTTTTTGGTCTTGTTTGCAAACAAGGAGGCCCAGGAGAGATATAACCTTGGCCTTTGACTACACAGTTGAATTACCTCCGGAAGGCACTAGAACGTCTGTTCCATCCAGGCTCTGGGGGTAGGGGGACAGAAGGGGTGGGTGGTGGCATTTCCTGAATGAGGAGAGAATGAGGCAGCCCCAGGCTAATTAGAGGTCCAGGGTGAGCTGTGCCCTTCGCTGAGGCCAGTCAGCCCAGCGGGGGCTCTGACTCGCCCAAGGCCACAGGGACTTGAGTGGGCCTTTCATCTCCCACACAACAGAGAGACATCCTCAGGCTGTAGGCAGAGGGCAGGCAGGGAGTCCAGTGGCAGGGTCTCTTCCACCCACTTCCAAACTTAACAGAGTGCCACAGAGGGAGTGGGGAAGGTAGTAAGGGGCAAGTTCATGAAGTCACCTGGACTAGGAGGGTGCTGGGGATTGCTGGGGAGCTTCAGAACTCCCAGAAGTGCTCCAGCTTGGAGGGAGGAGCACTGGTTCCCACCTCCCTCCCCCCACCCCTTACTGAGAGGCCAGGGCGGGCCAGGCACCCTGGGAGGAGGCGGTGTCCCTGGCTCCCTGCCCAAGGTGCAGCAGGGCCGGGCTGGAGCTGCAGGGGCGGGGCCCTGCCTGGTGTTATAAGAGGCTGCCTGGGCACCGCTGCAATGAGCTCTCTCTGCTCAGCTTAGCAGTAAGTCACTGGCAACAGGCGCTCTCCCAGCTCCATCTAGCCGTCCAGCTGTGCACTCAGCCGCTGCCATGGTCTCCACGCCCACCGCCTGGTACTCCGTGGCTCTGGCTCTGCTCGTGGCCCTGCACGAAGGTGAGCCTGGTCTCACTTGCTGCTGCCTTCCCGGAGGGAGGTGGGTCAGTATAGCAGGGTCTTCAGCATCCCCCCATCCCCCACCCCGGCCCCAGGGATGCAGTGCTCCTCCAAATTAACTGGGGGCATAACACTGGAGCCCATGGCAGCAGCATGGGGTGCTGTGCAGGTGCAGACTGCTGCAGCCTGGAGCAGGGGCTAACCCTTCCCACCGGGCTGCTGGGGCTTCCCCCAGGCTGGCCAGAAGCTCCTGAGCAGCCAGAGTGCCAACTTCCTTGATTGTGCAAGAGGAGGAGCCTGGCAGGTCCCCTATCCCAGGAGGGCTGGCCCCTGACCACCTCTCTGCCTCTCTTCCCCTCCTGTGTGTACAGGAAAGGGCCAGGCTGCTGACAACCCAGAGCCGCCAGAGCTCGCAGCCCAGACCCGTGGCGCCCACCTGCGGTCTCGACGTTGCTCCTGTAGCTCCTGGCTTGACAAGGAATGCGTCTACTTTTGCCACCTGGACATCATCTGGGTGAATACTGCTGGGTGAGTGAGCACCATGGAGACCTAGTGGGGGTACAAGGGTATGAGGAGGGTCCCTGGCATGCTGGGGAGCATCTGCCGCAGTGGGGCTCTCCTTTGGGCCTCCAGATGGGGGCATAGTGCTAATACAAGCAGTAAGCAGTTTCTGTTTCAACTCCAAGTGGAAGCCACCAGAGCCAGGTATATGCAGGGGGGAGGTTCCTGAGAATGCTCATGACTCCCTGCTAGGAGAGTGTTGGCTCCATTTTCCAGACCAGGATATTGAGACTCAGAGAGGTTAGGAGACTTCACAAAGATCACATAGGAAGGTAGTAAGTGGTAGGTTCCAGCCCAGTCTGGATACTCATCCACACTTCTTCCACAAAGAATAGCATCATCAATGACAGCAGACGCATCTTAACTGTGCCAGGCCCTGTGCCCAGCTCTGCAGGGGCAGTACGGTCTCCTGAGCACCCCCAAAGCTCCCCAAGAAGCAGGCACTGCTCTGTCCCTAGATGACAGGCAAGCAACCTGCCTGTGCTCCTGCCTCTCTAACCCCAGTAGGTGCTGGGTGCTGAGCGCTCTGCCTGCGCCGTGCCGCCTCCAGGCCTCTGCATACCTCAGCTTGGAGTTGCTGTGTGTGTTTGTGATTTTTTTTTTATTCCTTCCCTAAATTGCATAAGGCAAGAGAAGCCTGGCACGTAAGTGTGTGGAGCTAATCCGCATCCAAACACTCACTCAGGGCGGGAACCCTGCCAGTCCCTGCGTGCTGTGTCTACCTGGAGTGATTGTAATTCTGCCACACCATCTAAAATTAGCTCTGTCACCCAAGGATGCTGGTATGATCAGCCTCAGGGGCCCTACCTGCTCAGGCCACCTTGGCCAGATAGAGTCTTCAATCTTTCTCTACTCTCTCTCTCTCTCTCTCTCTCTCTCTCTCTCACACACACACACACACACATACACACACACTACATACAAACAAAAATTTTAAGGTAGAGTTTTAGGGCACATTTGTGACTTTCCAGGGTAAGTGGAGGAGGAGATGGGGGCATTGGAGCTGTGAGGGGAGTGCTCAGTTCTGTGAGATGCAGAGGCCTCCCTTCCTCCAGGGCTAGCTCAGAACCTTCTTTGAAAACAGGACCAGCCTTGCCCCCTGGGCTCAGGTTCCCTCTTGGGAGGGGAGAAGGACTGGAAGGGCTCTCAGCTCACAGCTTTGGGTGGGACCACAGATTCCTCTTCCTGAGCAAAGCAGAACCAGAGCCAAGAGGCTAAAAGAGAAGAGGGAGCCTGCCCAGGGCTTCCCGGGCACAAGGGCAGAGCCAGAGTTCAGAGATTGGTCACCTTTCACTGCCATGAAAGATGACATGATTGACTGTCTTAGCGTGTAGTATGGACAGTCCCTGCTGGCCAATGATGAAGGTTTATCTAATCCTCTCTCTCTCTCTCTCTCTCCTTGTCCCACACCACTACCTTGCTGGCTGTCCGCCCACAGACAGACAGCTCCTTACGGCCTGGGAAACCCGCCAAGACGCCGGCGCCGCTCTCTGCCAAGGCGCTGTGAGTGCTCCAGCACCCGCGACCCTGTCTGTGCCACCTTTTGCCATCGAAGTCCTTGGTAGGTGGGCACCCAGCCTGCAGGGGTAGAGGTGCTTGCTAGCCTGAACTTACATGTAGGAGGCAAGCAGAGGAGCTGGCTAGTAGGAGTGAGTCAGGTCCTGGGGTGGAGGGTGGGGGTGGGTGCCCACAGGCACCCCAGGGGTGGCGGTACAGCATCCTTTCCCATGGAGAGCTAGGCACGCATGAGTCCTTCCTTGGGGGCTTTGTCCTGCCTTGGGAGCTTTTGAGAATACTTGTGTCCCCACCCCTGGGCAGGTGGGAGGCACCCCAGGTGCCAATTGAGACAGGAAATAGGACTTGTGTCAGGCCTTCAAGACCCACTGGATTTTGAATCTAACCTGAGACTCAGAGCTTGTCTGGAAGAAAAATAACATCTGGAATTGGGAAGCCATGACACAATCCCAGGGTTGTCAGAGATTTGGGGGGTGGGGAGGAGCAGAGGAGTTGCCACCATGTCTCCCCCCTTTCTTGGCTTTGGTTTTCCCGTTCTGTAAAAGAAGTGGAGAGAGATTTTGTTCCTTTTCTCCTCCCCTTGGAAAAGAAATAACTGGTTTCCTGAATCCAGCCCCCATTATGAGTTCAGGCTGGGGGGGGGGAGGGAACCTGCCTCAGTTTCCCCGGCAGCTGCAGGTGGCCAGGTTCCGGGAAGCCCAGCCATACAGCTGCCTTATTCTAAAGCTAATAACACATTCCCAGTAGCTCAGTTTTCCTTAGTCCCCACCCTGCCTGGGAAAGGAAGGATGCCAGGTGCAGAGAGTGGAAATGGATCTGCTCTGGAGGGCAGGTGGGGTAGGGTGGGGGCTGGGCTGGGCTTGAAGCCAGGTGCCTTCAGGGTGCTGGGCAGCCCCTCATTTGGGTTCTGTTGCTGTTCCATTCCTTCAGGACTGAAGCTGTGTCTGTACCAAGAAGCCAGTCCCTTGCGCAGGTGCCCCAGACTGGCAAGACATGGGCCTCAGCAGGAGAGCTTCTCCAGAGTCTGAGGTGAGGGGGCTGACACTGACTGAGCACTTCCTGCATACCTTGCACATGTCCCTTCTTTTCCATGGGAGACCAGAGAACTGAGGCCCCGAGAGGTAAAGTCACTTGCCCAAAGTTGCAGAGCATCTGTGGAATCTGGCTGAGTCTAGTCTGTTCCGAACCCTTGTGCTCTCTGTTTGCACAAGGCCTGAGTATGGACTTTTTGTAGCAGGCCTAGGGGCTCACGACTGAGAATCAAGTGTTGTTCACATGGTGGACGACTCTGAGGGGCTGACTGCCCAGTCTGCTCCTCCTCATCCCCACACTCATCTCCCACATGGTTTCAGGTGGGGCCCAGGAACACTTGTCCAACCAAACTAATTGGAGAAGAGAAATTCCACATGGGGCCATGCAGCAGAGGGCAGGACAGTGGGCCTGACTAGGACTCCAGCCCTGCCACAGACAAGCTTTGTGACTCCAGACTTGCCATTCCACTCCTCTGTGATTCAGATTCTGATTTTTAAAAAGTGGAAACAGCAGTGTCCATCCCATAGGATGGCCATGAAATCCTACGGGTATTGACGCACATGCTGTGTGTCAGTCAGGGCTTGGCACCCATAGAGCTTTGAGGGTCTTTGACATATCCACTCTTGCTACTGAGGGCTCTTTGGAGCTGAATGGTAGTGTGGCCCATTAGGAATTCCCATTTTTGAGGGGGAGGCAGGGAAAAAGGCAAGAAGGTGTGGTGGGCATATATTTAAGAACTGTCATGCCTAGGTGCTAGTGTGACACCTGTAATCCTCGCTACTTGGGAGGCTGAGATCTGAGGATCCAGGTTTAAGGCCATTCCAGGCAGATAAGTTACCATGAGACTCTAATCTCCAAATAACCCTCAGTAAGCCAGAAGTGGAGCTGTGGTTCAAGTGGCAGAGCAACAGCCTTGGGCACAAAAAGCCAATCATGAGTACAAGGCCCTGCGTTCAAGCCCTAGTACACACACACACACACACACACACACACACACACACACACACCTGACGATGAAAAAAACATCAGAGTGGCTAAGGCTTCACCTGTGCAGAGCACTTTACAGTGTGCTCAGAGCTGCCTGCCTTTGCCCTTTGTGCTCATCCCTCGGTAGTCAAGGCCTGTTTTGCATTTTATGAGGGTCCCAGAGCCCTTGTCTACATTCCCACAGCCAGAGTCTAAGGGCATTCTTCTTGCTAGCAAGCCAGGGCCCTTTTAGCCAGGAATTGGACACTTAGAAATTGCCAGTGTCCTTTCCAGGACCCTGGCTGGGTTCAAAGGTCAACTGGGCCAGATTGTTTGAGATGCAGCACCTTGAGCAGCAGCATGGTGGCATTAGAGAAGGAACAGTTTGGATGAGAGGAAGGTAAATAGCTGGGAAGGGCACAAAAGGGAGATGCAGAAGAGAAAGGGCAGACATGGGCAATACCTGGGTCATCCTTGGCTGTATCATCCATCGTTCTTTCAGAGTGGGAGCTTTGTAAGCCTCCATGGGCAGAGAAGCTTCCAGGCCTCGTATGGCCTTGACTTTGCTGGGTAGACCCTATTCACAGGCTGTGGCCCACCTTCTATTCCAAAGTGTCCACAAGCCAGGACCCAAACAAGAGCTCTAATCTCTGTCTCTCATCTTGGGTAGTGTCAATCTCCTGAAATGCTAAGTCAATCCTTCTCAATTTCCAGGGACATTTCTGCCTCCAAGGTCCACTTGGCCCAGCAACAGCAGCAGATGATGACAAAACCCAGGCCTGCACACTCCAGGTGGAGGAAGAGATAGCGCCATGCGCCAGAGGAAGGTTGAGAAGGAAGCCCATATAGAGATCGGGCAGCTCAAGGGAGATGCTCTGACTGTCTCCTGGGCCAGGGTCTGGGTGTTGGCCTGTTGGACCCAACTGTTGGGGTTAGTGCAAGCTCTGGTCACCCCACTCTGGTGAGGAAGTCTATCCTGGCTGTTTTGCACCCTCATACCATCAGGAAACCCCTCAGCCTCTGCAAGGTAGAGCAGCCTCCCAGCGCTGGCTGCCAGCCACGGCCCTGCTTGAAGGAGCTGCGTGGGGTGGACATGAACCTGGAGGCCATGTCCTGTCTGTTTGGCCACAATCCAAGAGCATCTGTGCACCAGGGCACAGACATGCCTAAGCAGACCTAGAGGCTGGACAGGTCCCCCCAGGGCTGAATTCCTGGCTGGCTCCTATTGTCCTCTCCAACTTCCCATCCCTGAGAGTCTTTGTGCCCTTATTCCCTGGGGACACTGCTGGTGAGAAGACCCTGTTGGGCTTCACCTATCTGTATATAACTTATTTGTTCTGAGAACTTTGAGAATCTCAATTATTTATTTTAATGTATTTTTTAACAATTTCAATTGTTTACCTGCAAACTTCTGTTTATAATAAATGATGACATGATGTTCTGGGGTTTTTTTTTTTTTGGTTTTAGATGAGCAGCGGTGATAAGTCTCTCTTAGGAATGGGAGGGAAGGGCCCAAGGTGGTTGGCTAGAACCTCAGTTTCCGCTGCCTCTCCTGCTAGCCATTTCAGGTTGCTAACCTACTTTCTCTGGGCTTTTGCCTCTTGTGCACTGAAGCAGCGATCTGCAGTTGTGAAAATGGGATTCTGGGATCTAGGTTGCCACCAATAGCCCAGAAACCAACGGGCAGCAGGCCTTGCCCCAGAGTGCATTTAGGAGAAGCCAAAACTTTGAGGGTTCAGAGGCCTATTTCTGCCCCAGTTGCCCCATCCTGTCCTGCCAGGAGCTGACTACAAGGCCCAGAGCAAAGGAGTTTGGCACTTCTCTAACAGAAGAAGGCTGGGACTCTAGCTCAAGCTCCAAGCCTGCTGGAGCCCATGCAGCCCTTTGGGCCAGGGACAGCCCAGGTCATTTCTGCTGGTAGCTACCTGGATCCACTGTCCCCATTTCCACCAAATCTCCCTTTGGACAGGTGGAGTCCTTTCCCCACACCTGGGCTAGGCTGGGTGCGGCAGGCTGTGACCTGAGCCAGCTCGCAGGAAATATGTATAGACTAAGCAATAATCATTTACATAGTGCTCTAACCCTTGCCCACAAAACCAACCCTGGCTGCTTCATGGAAGAATAACATGTTGACATCTATTGAGCTCACGTTGTATACTGGCATACACCAGGCTTCATCCAGATTAACTCATTTGGTCATCACACAACACTGGGATGCAGGTATATATGAGGACAGTGGTGCACAGAGGAGGCAAGTGACAATTTGGGGGTAACGGTAGTATGAAGGGATGGCATCAGGGTGAGAACTCCAACCTGCTAGCTGCAGCATTGGTGTACATGTGATTGAATCCATGGATCGCCACTCATGCATGACTTTGAACAAAGCTCTTTCTGAGCCTCAGTTTTTTCACCCAGAAAATGGGAAGTCGTGGGCTCCAAATCCAAGTGCTGATGCAAGCATGAGACAGGTGAGCTCTGGTGCCAGGCTGAGCCTGGAGCCTGAGAAGAAGCAGAGTTTGCTTGTCAGGCTGCCAAAGGTGATTACATAATGCACAGGATGGGGACAGAGCCAAAGGAAGACCAGTATGAGGGAGAGATTGGAGCTGGCTAGGGCACAGGTGGTCAGAGAAAGGATCCTGCATGAAGGTGGAGCTCATGTTGTCTCAAAACATGAGCCAGACTCTAATAAGTTAGAGGAAAACAGGGAGAGGGTCCAGACAAGGGGAGATGGGGGGGGTCTTCACCAGGGCCTCTTTGGGCTGGAGCAGGCAAGAGAGAATGGAAGACCAAGTTGGAGAGGCCTTGAAGGCCAAGCTGAGAAGTTAGACTTCCTCTTATGAGCCAGCAAATATCAGGTCTGGGCCCTGAAACTACAGCCTTTTCAGGTGAGTCACTCCCACTTTGCAGGGTCCACAGGGTTCTGGCCAGCCTGGTCATTTGTTGCCCAGCCCAGCATCCTCTCCTGCTGAGACTTCACCTGGTTCTGACCCAGCATCATAGCCACCCATTGAAAATGGCCCTGCCCCTTTGGATACACCAAGCATGCAGCCACAGGGCTGCATAAGGGGGGGATCTTGGCAGAGGCTGAAGGTCCTGGCAGTGGAATTCTGGAGAAAGCAGATGCTCACTGCCCTTGCACAGGGCCATGATCAGGGTCAGAGGTCAGTAGCCCAAATGACTGAGCAGTAGTTTGAGGGAGAAAAGGAGATAGATTTGGGTAACAGTGGCTCAGGAGCTCTCAGATTCTTAGCCTTTGGGCCTTGGACTTCTGGCGTCCCCATCTTGGCCCACATCCAGTCCCTCTTCTCTCCAAGGGACAAATAGTGTGCAGGGCCAGGGAGTGAGGGGTCAGACTGCCCAAAGTCTGTGGGTGCTGCTAGACTCTGGGCAGTTGGGTCTGGGTGGTAGGTGGGGAATGACAGAAAGCAGAGAATGTATGAGGAGCCACTATCTGGTTGACCTCTGGGAAGAACTGGATCTACATTTGAGAAAATTTACATTTTTGTAGAATGAAAACTTCTATTTTTCCCAGTAAACAGTAAGATTTTTCCAAGGTTTTCTGAATCAAATACATGTTACCTTGGCTGGAACTCTAGAGGCAGAGATAGACCAGAAGGGGGCACAGGATGACCCAGATTTATTCTGGTTACAGACACAGGAGAGCTGAGGTGGGGAACCGATAGAGCTGTACCTTAGTTCTGCACCTGGTGCCAGCCAGGCCAGGGAGGCTACAGGCTGGGTCTTAGTTTGACTCCACCCGCCCACCATCCTGCTACAAATTCAAAATCTCTCTCCTTTTCACCCTCTTTTTTTTCTCTCTCTCTTCAAAGAAAGTCCAGGGTAGGTTCAGATAAGTCATTTGCCTATCATCAGGGCAGTAAATTCCTGGAATATGGCCATCCATTCATCCAATAGTGATGATAATCTGAGCTATACAGACAGAAGCTACCCCTGCCTGAAAGGCCAAGCCTCAGCATTAGGGAAAATAGAGACTCCTGTTTATCAAGGGCTTACCAGTGCTTTGCACATACTAACTGTGATTCCTCGTAACTATCTTAGGCAGCCAGTTCCAGCATTTGTATTCCCATGTCACAGATGAGGCGTACATTGGGTATGGTAGTATGCACCTGTAGTGCCAGCTTCTTGGGAAACTGAAGCGGGAAGATCATTGGAACTCCAGAATTCAGAACCAGCCCAGGCAACATACAAAGACTTTTGATCAAGATGGATTATATTCATATACTGTTTTGTCAAATGGCAGTTCCTTTGTACAACCACTTAAAAGTTGAGCAGGGCACTGGTGGCTCATACCTGTAATCATAGCAACTCAGAAGGCTGAGCTCTGAGGATCATGGTTTAAACACCAAAAAAAAAGCTGGAGGTAGGCTATAGCTCAAGTGGTAGAATGCTAGCCTTGAGCAAAACAATCTCAGGGACATTGCCCAGACTTGAGCTCAAGCCCCAGGACTGGCACCAAAAAACAAAATTGTGATAGGTAACTGAGACACAGAGTGGTTCTATAACTTGTCCAGTCACACAGCCATGCTGTGGCTAAGGTAGAATTGAAACCCCAGGCTCTTAGCTTCTATATTCTCCCATCCCTCTGATAAGGAACAAGCACTGAGAGGAAACCCTTGAGGGAGGGGAACCCAAGGTGGCTTCCTGGAAGAGGTGACATGTAGGCCAGGATCCACAGGATGGTAGAGATGAGGGTTCCAAGCACAGGAACCTTCTCCTCTTCAGAAGAAGGGAGCTACCCTCAGCCACAATCTCAGGAATCAAAGAAGGAGGGCTGTGGGGAAGGCTGGTGTGCCTTCCTGAGCACATATTGAGACTTGGATTCCTGATATGGGGTGGTACCGGAGGTGAGGTACACCGCCAGCAACTGTCACTTCCCACACTTCCCAGGAGAAGATGACGGACAATGGGAAGGGACAAGGGATGCTGAGAAATGTGCGATTGAAGGACAGGGCATTACAGGGGGGAGGAGGGATGGGCAAGCGTGTCAGAACATGGCAGGGTCCAGGGAGCAGCAGCCTGCCTGGGCGGCAGGGGCCAGGCTGGGGATAGCATCCAATGCCAGGAATTTGATGTTGAGTGATGAGGGGCTGGCAAAGATGGCTAAGCAAGGGAGCACCAGGACAGGAGTGGGCCTTGAGCTGCTGGCTTATCATTGGCCCTTCCTTGGCCAGGGCTTCCAGCTCACAGAGGCCTCCCAGCCCCTCTCTGGGGTAAGCACAGTGCAGGCCTTGCCTTGGCCTGCCAGGGATCCCAGCCAAGAGCCCTCGGCAGCTCAGAAGGGGGCTATGTGCAGGCCCGCCAGCAGCCCTGCAAGAGGAATGCAGCCTAATTAATTCTCGCAGCAATCAGGGCCTCGCCTTGTGGGAGCAGCTGCCAGGACAGGCCTGCCAGGACGCCCTCAGCCCAGCCTGTCGATCACTCACTGATGAAGCCAGGGGGACTGCAGGCTGGGAGCTTAGAGATGGGGACTCAGGGACTAGTCCCTTGCCTCCGGGCACACACACATGGCCTTAGCTCCTTCACAGCTAATAAAACAATGAGAGTGACAGCAATAGCAACAGGTCTTGAGGCCCTGCTGGCACCCAGAGTACCATTTCTCATCTAATTGTTCTGAGGACAAGGGAGGAGAGTCCTGTCACCTCCTTCTCTGAGGAGGAAGAGAGCAAGGTAGAGAGAGGCATACTTCCCAACTCACTGTCAAAAGCAGAGAAGCTGGGACTGAACCCAGGCAATCTCAGCCCTAACAGCCTCTTCATAATAACCACTCTGCTGGGCTGGTCAGCAAGGGAAACTGAGGCCTTAGACGTGTTTCTCATGGATAATTGGTTAAACAGGAAGGATTGCCAGGGGCAGGCCATGTGCCCTGGCCTCAGCTTGTATGGCCTCCTCTGAAGAGCTTCCCCTGCATACGCACCAGATTACTTTGCCCCTGGTCAGCACCATCTCCTGAGGGATATGTGGCTCACTACATCCGGGGAAGTTGGGCTATGGAACACGACCCTGTCTTATAAGTACCGCGCGCTAACCGATTGCACCACTGGAGCTCCGAACACGATCCTGTCTATGGGTGCCAGCTTCCTGTTGCTGTAACAAAGTACCCAAGCTAACCTCCTTTACCGAGGCTCACGGTTTCAGAGGGTTCAGTCCCTGATGGGTTGGCACCATTGTTTTAGGACCTGTGGTGAGGCATAACACCACAGTGGGACAGAGAAAGATGCTTACCTCATGGTGGCAGGAAGCAAAAAAGAAAAGCTCCTTCAAGTTCATGTCCCCAGTGACCTAACTTCCAACTGCTACATCCCATCTCCGGAAGCTTCTACCTCCTCCCAATAGTGCCACAGACTGAGGACCAAAGTCAACATACGGGCCTTTGGGTTCATCGGAATCACAGCACTGTCTCTCTGGAGTCTCCACCCATTTGGTCCCAGCTCTGCCACTTAAGCCTGTTCCAGAAACACAATTGCAGCCCACCAGCTGGGTCCCCTGTGTGCTGGATACATACGCTCAGGGCATCCTCTCAACCCATGACCCCTCCCCAAGTACAACATAGGCACAATGACTCAGAAATGTGTGGGCTGGGCTGGAGCAAAGATTTGCAAAGGAAATGAAAGCCAGGAAGGGCAACTTACTACCTGACACCAAGATTCTACCCTCTCCAGACTGCAAGCCAGGAGGAGAGCAATACAATGACATCTCATCCCTTCTCCTAGCCTTGATTTCCCCATCTGCCACATAAGGATGAGAGGCCCAACCTCACAGGGTAGCTCTGGTGTTCATTAACAGCAGCTGACACCAACATGTGATACTTATTATATACTAGGTAGTATTCTGACCACTCATATAACAGTATTTTTATTTCAATTTTTTTCATGATTCTGTATCATTACAAAGTTGTTCCAATTATGCAATTATGTGTTTTAAGGTTTGTCCAGTTACTCTCAAAAGGAACTTAGAACAGGCCATCCCAAAATATACCTCTTTCACATGAGGATTGTTTTGAGCTAAAGGCAATTAGAAAAAGAAACAAAATATGCACAAAGAGCTCTTTGCCCTTCTCCTATCTACCTCAAAGCAGGACATAAGTTTCCCTTTGGAAGGTATTTTTCCTCTCCTCTGTACCAGGAAGACAGCAGCATTAGCTCTCAGACAGAAGTCAGAACTAGGATGGCTCTGCACAGACAAACCTTACTGAACTAACTCCTGTCTTCCATTAGTTCCCCAATGTGTGTACCTCCACACAACTTGCCACTCCAGAAGACTAAACCCTTTGTCCTCTCTCTACTTCTCCACAAATGTATTCTTCTTTAAGTGGTATGTAACTCCCTGGGTCTAATTACTTTTTTGATTTTCTTTTATTTTCTAAGAAGGCCTCTATGCATTTAAAAAGTAAAGGATTACTATAATATCAAGTCATATTTGTGTTCTTTTCCTCCTACACAGGAAGCATAAATAGGGGGATTACAGTACAGGCCAGCCTGACTTTAAAGGAGACACTCTGTTCAAAAATCAACTAACACACACACAAAAAAAGACTAAGGATATGGCTCAAGTGGTAGAGTACCTGCCTAGCATGCAAAAAACCTGGTTTTCAAACGAAGTATTGCCAAACAACCACAACAACAAAGATGTATGGTACATTTGAACATAATTTTCTTTTTGTTGGCTATGGGGCTTGAACTCGGGTCCTAGGCACTGCCCCTGACCTCTTTTGCTCAAGGCTAGTAGTGCTCTACCACTTTGAGCCACAGTGCCACTTCTGGTCTTCTGGTGGTTAATTGTCTCACTGACTGCTGGGCTCAGGTGGCTCATGCTTATAATCCTAACTACTCAGAAGGCTGAGATTTGAGGATTGTGGTTCAAAGCCAGACTGGGCAGGAAAGTCTGTGAGACTCTTATCTCCAATAAACCACCAGAAAACCATAAGTGGTGCTGTGGCTCAAGTGGTAGAGTGCTCACCTTGAAGAAGAGCTCAGGGATAGCGTCCAGGTCCAGAGTTCAAGCCCCACCACCACCACCAATAACAACAACAACAAAAAAAGTCTCACAGACTTTCCTGCCCAGGCTGGCTTCAAACTGTGATCTTCAGATCTCAGTCTCCTGAACAGCTAGGATTACAGGTGTGAGCCACCAGCACCCAGCTAACATAATTTTTTTGGGGGGTGGGGAGGGGCCCGGTCGTGAGGCCTGAACTCTGGGCCTGGGCGCTGTCCCTCAGCTCTTCAGCTCAAGGCTAATACTCTATCACTTGAGCCACAGGGCCACTTCTGGCTTTTTTCTTTTTGCTTATGTGGTGCTGAGGAATCGAACCCAGGGCCTCACTCATGCAAGGCAAGCGCTCTACCACTGAGTCACCTTCCCAGCCCCCTAACATAAATTTTTATATTCAGTCCTAATTCACATTTGCTCTTTTTTTCCCAAGATATAATGCACACAATATAAAATTTATCCCATTAAAGTGATTTTAGTATATTTGCAAGGTTTATAATCATCACTGCTATAATCCCAGAACATTATGATCACCCCAAAAGGAATCTCCTAGCCCAATAGCAGTCATTCCCTACCCCCAAGTCCTAGGCAACCACCGATGTACTTCAGTCTCTGTAAGTTTTCTTACTCTGAAATTTATTGTGAGTGGAATCATATAGTATGGGACCTTTTGTTTCTGTAGTATTTCTCTTAACATGATATTTTCAAGGTTCATTTACGATGATCAGAATTTCATTCATTTTCACAGATAACCAAAGGGAAAGATCACATCTGGTTTATTCATTTGTCCCTGATGGACTACTGGTGTTGCTTTTTTAAAAATAGTTTTTGATCCACCCACTTTAACCCATAGTGACCCAACGCGGTGTTATTTGTATCACCAAATTCACAAAGAGACTGAGGTCCAGAGAGTTTAAGTAAGCCGCTCAAGCTCACTGAAACACTGAGTAGCAGGTGTTGGACTTGGCCTGGGAGCTAACACTGGACAATGATAGCCCTGGCCATTGCACTGTGGCCCAAGGGGGACTTAGCAAAGGGTGGTCCTTTTCAGCAGCATTTCTGAAAGCAGGGCCCATCGCTTCTCGGCCTTTTGGCTAAGATCAAGTGTAGTATCTGAAAGCAGGGCCTGAGCTAGGACACCCAGTGAGGAAGCACCACCATCTCAGCCTCAAGAAGGGGACACTGCCCCATCCCAAATGAACCTGCACCCTCTACTGAGCATCACCTGACCAGCCTGCAGCCCCAGGCCCATCCCCATCCAGGAAGCTGTGGGCTGCTCCTCTCCTTGCCAACACATGGCCACTGGGTGGCAGAGGAAGGACCCCTCCTTGTGTGGGGTCAAGGCAGAACTACAGTGCTGGCCAGTACCACCCAGTACATGGCTATGAGCAGTTCTTTGCCTCCACGGGTCCTCCATCTATTGAATAGTGGGATGAGAAATCTTAATTACCAGGGCTGGGAAGTTGGCTCAGTGGTAGAGTGCTTGCTGTGCATGCCTGAGGCCCTGGGTTCGATTCCTCAGCACCACAGAAGAAAAAAGCCGGAAACGGCACTGTGGCTCAAGTGGTAGAGCGCTAGACTTGAGCTGAAGAGCTGAAGGACAGCACCCAAGCCCAGAGTTCAGGCCCCACGACCTGACCCAAAAAAAAAAAAAAAAGAAATCTTAATTACCAATTTAATTGTAGAAGTGATTCAGTGAGTTGGAAAAAGCTATCTCTAAAATCATTTAAAGAATATAGGAGAGGGATGCTGATGGTTCAAATGTATAATCCTAGCTACTCAGGAGACTGTTGTCTGAGAATTGCAGTTCAAAGCCTGCATAGGCAGCCATATCCTGGAAAGTCTTATCTCCAAATAACCAGCAAAAAGCTGGAAGTGGAAGTATGACTCAAGCAGTAGAAGACCAGCATGAATTAAAAAAAACTAAGCAAAGTGATAGACCCTTAGTTCAAGTTCCAGTACTAGATAAGAAGGAGGAGGAAGAAGAAGAAGAAAAGAGAAAACGGAATTAAAAGGAGGAGGACGAAGAAGGAGAGGAGGAGGAAGACAGGAAGGAAGGAAAGGAGAAAGAGGAGGAGGAGGAAGACATGGTGGTACAATCCTATAATCTCAACTGCTACAGAGGTGAAGATCAGAAGATCATGGCTGGAGGCTACCTGGGCAAAAAGTTAACAAGACTGTAAATAAACTGGTGTGGTAGTGTGTGCCTGTAATTCAGCAACAAAGGAGACAGAACTAAGGGGATCATAGTCCAAGGCTGATCCCAGGCAAAAATGTGAGTCTACCTTAAGCAAAAAAGGGCTGGGGCTAGGGCTCAAGTGATAGAGCATCTGCCTAGAAAGAACAAGGTCCTGGGTTTGAAGCCCACTACTGCCAAAAGTTTTTTTACATAGATACATCTATAAAAAAGAGTAAGTCCGCCGGGCGCTGGTGGCTCACGCCTGTAATCCTAGCTACTCAGGAGGCTGAGATCTGAGGATCGCGGTTCAAAGCCAGCCTGGGCAGGAAAGACTGTGAGACTCCTATCTCCAATAAACCACCAGAAAAAAACCGGAAGTGGCACTGTAGCTCAAGTGGTAAAGCGCTCGCCTTGAGCTGAAGAGCTGAGGGACAGCGCCCAGGCCCAGAGTTCAAGCCCCACAACCGACCAAAAAAAAAAAAAAGAGTAAGTCTCTCTATTCCCTCACTGTATAAAAGTGCTGCTTGTAGTCTGGACTAAGCTACGTATTTATTTCTAACTTTTTAGAGACATTTTGAAATAGCAAATGGAAACATAACCCTGGCTGTTTTCCAGGACCTGAGTTTTTCACAACCAAAGAACTGACCCAGACCAGTGCCTATAGCCTCACCTCAGCCTCTGTTTAACAGCTCTGTGGTGGTCTGCGGGGGCCTCTGCTGTTTATTTAGCCCTTGCCTACTGATGCTGTCGGGAATAAACATGCTTATTTATGCGTAGACACACCTCATTTATACATCTTTTCCACAAAGGACAGATTGTTGGAGGGTAAATTGCTGAGTCAAAAAATAAGCATGAGCTAGACACTGAAGGCTCACACTTGTAATCCTAGGTACTCAGAAGGCTGAGATCTGAGGACTGTGGTTTGAAGCTAGCCTGGGCAGGTTCATGAGAGCCTTATCTCGAATTAACCACCAAAAAACCCAGGAAGTAGTGCTGTGGCTCAAGTGGTAGAGTTGCTAGCCTTGAGAGCTCAAGGACAGTAAGTACCCAGGCCCTGAGTTCAAACCCAGAACTGGCCCTAACCCTACCCCCCAAAAAAGCAAGCATATTTTAAATATTCTGCTAAAAATGAGGTTCAGATTTTCTCTCCTCCTGCCACTGGGCCCAATGCCCCTTTCCTCCAGCCCTTCTAGCACTGGGTTATATTGCTCTTTCATTGTTTGTTGATCTAATGGGGAAAGCCTGTGTGTGTGTGTGTGTGTGTGTGTGTGTGTGTGTGTGTGTGTGTGTGTATAAGAACATGTGCATGAAGTAAATACTGGTATATTTATCTGCATTCTGACATATAAAAGATAAACCTGCTGAAGTCCCAGTTACTCAATACTAGGAAGCTGAGGCAGTAGATCAGCTGTGCCAAAATCCTGGATAGCAAACATAAAGAGAGACAGAGACAGAGACCTGCTTATCATCTGGCTTAAGTCATTGAGGAATATGGAAAAGCCTTCCGTCCACTCCCTCCACCCAGGGGGTACAGGGGGTCCCCTCTAGGCTCTTCTGATCCTGGTATCTACGACATCCTCCAGAGCTGGTTTCTACCTTCGCCTTTCAGTCCTGCCCTAGGGCTTGGACCCTGGAGCTAGGCATGCAGGGATTGGTTGATCTTCAGCTGACACCTCCGACAATGACTGTGCCTTTGAGTGGAAACATAGGGGAACAACATCTTTACTTGAAAGCAGGTATGATGGACTGTAGATGTTTCAAAAAAGGATTCGGTAGTGGCCTGGTTGCCTCTCAATCAATGGTCCAAACAGGCTCTGCAAAGAAGGCTGGAGCCTGGTCTTGCCTCCTCTAAGGCCTTGCTGTATAGACCCCGGCAGACCACTGTCCCATCTATGCTCCAGGCTCCCATGTTGGCTGGAAGCCTGACAACAGCTCGCCCACTGAGTAGCTGCAGAATTGGCCTCTTCAGAAGCCAGAAGAGAGGTTCTCTGAGGAGCTTGAAGAGCAGAGAAGGGCCAGCACCCAACCCAAGGCCAAAATCTAAGACTCTTTTCCTGCAACTCTGATTCAGTACGCTGAGCCCAATTGGGAAGCTGGAGTCCCACCTAGCTAAGAGGAGATTGTACATGCACGTGTACAAGTCATGTATAAGCACCTATGAATATGTGGGGGCATCAAATATGCTTCTGTTCATGTAACAGGGGAATATTTCTGTGTGTCTAATCTGCAGGCATTTGGGTTTGTGTCTCATGTGAATGATACCCATGCATGATCTGCATAGGTATATGTGCTTGTGGCATGGAGGCATATGTTCGTATTGACACATATGTGTGTGTGATTGGGAATGCTCTCAGCATCATGTCTGTCTAGTTGGGACTGTGTAGATACACATGCACATAGGCGTGCATGTTTCAAGTTGCATGTGTGGGTTGTGCATGATAACCCATTATACATGGCATGAGCATGCATGTGTGTGTTAAGAACATGTGTATGAAGTGAATATTGATGTAGGGATCCAGAGGTGCAGAGGGGAGATCATGAAATGATGCATACAGTAACAGCAGATGTGAATGCACCCCAATGTGCATTCCATGGTGAGGTGAGGGACCCCCCTCAGGCTCTGGGAAACCTGGCATTTCCTCCAGCCCCCACTTGGCCTACACCTATGTCCCTACTCACACCAAGGGGCCATATAAACTCTGAACATCTTGTTTTGTTTACATGTAGATTAATTTAGTAATTAGCCAGTCATTATAAGCCTTATTTATTTTTAAAACAAACATGATTATATCATAGATGCAGAATTCAGATGGAATTAGAATGGAAAGCATGAATAGAGGTGTATACACACACACACATACATGCACACACACACACACACACACACACACACACACACACACACACACATACACCTCTGCTTCAGTTCTTCAGGGTGTGAACCAGGAAGAGATGGGGTAGGTAGGAAGGAGGAGATGGAGATAATCCCTTGTCTCAGTTTCCAGGATTCTCAGCCCTGGGCTCCAACTTCTGTCCCTATGATATAGTAGGGTCAGGGTTATAAGCACATGGAGACCAGTCAGCATGGGCCAGGCCTGAGTCTGATAGCATCGACACCAGGTGAGGCTCCTGTTCATTAGCCACCATTGCTTCACAGGTAGCATGTGGCTTCTGTCACCTACCAGGAGCTCCCAACACAATCAGCTCGCCTCCCTCCTGAATCCCCAATCTGTCTGCACAACCTCATTTTCCCTCAGAAACTTCCACTCACCCATCAAAACCCATGCCTGGCCACAGATCTGTGGACTTTGAACTTTGAACTTCCTAGGGCAAAGACAAGTGCACGGTATTTGTGGGTCCCCACAGCCCACTCTGATAGGGTGTAATGTTAGTCAACACTTGATGTTAAAAAATAGAGATAAAGAGGGAAAGAGAAGGAGGGCGAGGGTAGCAATGTTTGGTTCAAACAGCAGGTTGCTGGGTGCCTCCAGACTAGGTGAGTCAGCTTGCTCCTTGCCCGAACAAGGGAGCAAAAGCGCCATTGAGCCACTTATCAATCCCCACCCGGCCCAGTGGAGCCTTATCATTTTTTATCTCAACCCTACTGGGGGGTGAGCAGCCTTTTCAACCCATTTTAGAGAAATCAGCCTTCTTAGAAAAAGAGGCAGCTGAAAATCTGGGATTGGAACCTGGCATCCAGGATCATTCCTGGGGTCTCGGCCCCAGACTCTCTTATCTCTGAGCAACACTTCCCTTCCCCCCCCAACACCTTTCTCCTGGCCCTTAGCAAGTATCTGTGACTCCACTCCAGGAACCCCTCCAAGTGCTAGGGTTCAGAGTTCATGCCCTCATGAGCAGCCCTGGATGATGGATGAATCAGTTAAGTTGGTGGACCAAGGCCTCAAATCTGCCCTCCTTGGGAGGTCACCCCCAAGGCTTGGCTCACATCCTTCCTTGGGCCCCAGTTGCCTACCTGCTGCTCATTAGCTCACCTGTATTGGCTTCTTTCCCTGTCTCTCAACCCTGGGGTTTCCTGGACCACCTCACAAATATGCATCTTGCTCAAAAATCCTAGTTCTGGACTCTTTCTGGGGGTCTTCAGTCAAGATAGAGAGGGCTACAAATATGGAAGGACAGGGACTTGGTCCAGGTCAGAGTAGCTCTCTGGATATAAGGACAATCCTAAAACCCCAGCCAAGGGACTCCCCATAGCGTCACATGCAGCATGACTGCAGACATGCACAGGGCAAGGGGGATGGGGAGGGTTTGAGCTCACCTCACAGCGCTTGGGAGGAGCCCAGGGAGGCTCCCCAGCTGGAGCACCACCCATCCCTCGCTCCCTTCTCCACAGTTCCTCAGATGACCTCTGCCCAGTATAGCCAGCATCAACCTTTGCAGAAATAGCCCAGGCCTTTAGCTGGCCCCATCCTTCCAGGGAAGCAAGAAGACTGAGGAGATGGGTCTCAACAGCTCAACACTTGTCTTCCAGCCTCGGTTCCCCTTTAATGAAACGGATCAGAGCCTTCATGGGAGGAGGAAGTAGATGAAGGATCTCAGCTCATTCAGGGGTCATTCCAGGCAGTCACTTGCCCACAAAACACGGGTTGTGGATCAGGTGACTTGTCCTCACGTTCTTTCAGAAGGCAGCTTGACCCAGAGCACCAGGTTGTGATAGGGGAAACTTGGGTGCTGACAATACACGGCTTGACCCTGGGGTCGGCCTTCCATCTACCTTTAATATCCATCACATCAGCCCTGAGGAAGGCAGCCTTCAGCAGCAGGAAGAGCTCAATCCCAGAGCCAGCTGGATTTGGGTTTAAATTCTGTAGAATTCAGAGAAGACCCTCCACCTCCATCTGTGTCTAGCTATTAGACATACAGACAAGGCCCAGGACAGCAGCATATACCTGCAGTCTCCTGCAGTCCTCAGTCAGACAGAAAAACACTTCCAATACCCCTGGCAGAGGAGGCAAGGCAGGGGAGGCCCTGGGAAGCATAATCAGGTGTGAGCGAAGCCCAGATGTCACTCAGAGAGGCAGCACTCTATTTACCTGTCCTCTGCCCAGGGAGTCCTGGGCCCCTTGGCACAGCCACCACCCAGCCTGGCCCATGTCCTGCCCTCATGTGCAGCCTCTCCCCTGCCTAGTCTGGCCCTGACCCAAGGTTTACCCACTGGCCTTCTTTCTGAACATGGCCTATAGAAAAGCTGGGGCTGGGCTTCAGAGTCTGCCTGGCTTGGGCTACCTTTGGCCTCAGGCATGTAGGGAACTGAGCCAGGAAGTTTAAAGGGACCAAACCACAATCTACTCACTGAAGTAGCTCCTGGAACCTCACAGTACCTGGGGTACCCAGGCATGAAGGCTACAGGGACAAAAGGAGGGCTGCTGATTATTGCCTGGAGAGGGAATCAGAGTCTTGCTTGATTACCCTAATGGGGTATAGAGAGCAGACACCAAGAGGGTGAGAGGCAAGAAGGAGGTTTAAAAAGCAAAAAGAATCAAAGTGAACAATGAGCCAGTCATATCTACTTCTAGAAGTTTCCTTAAAGGAAGCACCTTAGATAAACATCTTTCATCAAGGAAATGTTCACTAGCAAGGTGCTGGCAGCTCATGCCTGTAGCTATTCAGGAGGCTGAGATCTGAGGGTCACAATTTGGAGCCAAACCAGATGAATAAATCTTGAGAGACTCTTATTTCCATAACAAGCAAAAATATGGAGGTGGAGGTGTGGCTCAAGTGGTAGAGCACCAGCCTTAAGAGAAAGGCTAATAAAGGACATGAGGCCCTGAGCTCAAGCCCCAGTACCAGCACCAAAAAAAGAAAGAAAGAAAAAGAAAAGAAGAAAGAGAATGTTCACAAAATTTTTTTTTAAAAATGCTAAGAAAAAAAAGAAGAAAGAAAAAGGAAGGAAGGGAGGAAGGAAGGGAGGAAGGAAGGAAGGAAGGAAGGAAGGAAGGAAGGAAGGAAGGAAGGGAAAGGGAGGAAGGAAGGAAGGGAGGGAGGAAGGGAGGGAGGGAGGGAGGGAGGGAGGAAGAAAATGTGTGCTGAAATGTTTATAAGAGCACTATGTGTGAGAGCCCCAAGCTAAAAAGTACCCAAAGTCAAGTACTCATTGAATGGCTATTATAAATCAAACCTCAACTGCATAAAATCATATGGTTCATCTGACAAATACAAAGTAAAAACCAAACAGCACTTACAACAATATTCCATTTGCATAATTTAATGTAAGCAAAATTAATCTATTATCTAGAAGTCAGGATAGCACTTGTCCAGGATGAGGTAGGCAATGACCAAAAGTGGGCAGCGGGGAGCATCTGAGGTCATGGCTTTGTCCTATTCTTTTCTTTAGATGCAAGCTACATGAGTATTTGTAGTTAGTGAATATTCACTGGGCTATACATTTATGACTTGCACATTTCTGTGTGAAGACTATCAAATTCCACAAACTGAATGTATGTTTACTTCTTTCACACAGCATTGTGCTTGAGAGTCATCCAAAAATATACTGTGTTCATTTCATTGCAGTATAGTATTCCATTTCATAGATATACCATAATTTGCTTATTGCAAATTGGGATGTTTTCAGGTATTAGAAGGATTTCTGCTCTGAATATTTTGCCCCTCTGAGTATTTTTATATTATATATAAAATATATATTTCATTTTTGCTGGGTGTATGCTAAGAGAAATTTTCTTGGCCTTAGGGTCAACATATTCAAGCCCAAAATTGTTTTCCATTTGCACAACCATTTACTGTGTGTGGTAGTATCATATGCCCACCGGATGCGACATGATCAGCTTTCCTTCTGCCATTCAGGAAGGTGTAAAATAGCATTGCACTATGGCTTTCATTGGCATCATCTTTTGTATATTTATGTCTGTGCGTGTGTGTGTGTGCGTGTGTGTGTGTGTGTGTGTGCGCGTGTGTATGTACGTATGTGTGTGTGTGTGCGCGTGTGTATGTACGTATGTGTGTGTGTGTTAGGTGGTCATGTTAAATCCTTGGCCCTTGTAGCAGTGCAGCCTTCCCAGGATCCACAGGCACCCCAAGAAGGTGCTAGAGCCCTAGCTGTGACAGAACCACCACTACAGCCCAGCTTCGTGGCTCTTCAGTGGCTATTTCTGGCTGTCAGGAAGTGGCCAGACAAGGGAATCCGGGTTGTTGGAGTGGGGGGTAGGGGGTGGCAAGCATTCAGGGCATTCCAGAAGTCAGATAAAGGCCCCGGGTGAAGAAGCACATGTCCAGCCTGGGGCTACAGAGAAAACGGATGTATATAAGACCAAAGCAGGCCCCACCTCTCCCCGACAGTGAAGGTCAGATGGGTGAAGGCAACCTGTCAAGAGGTTCTGGTCAGGGCACCTACTTATGTGCTTCTCTGCTCAGCAACCAAGGCAGGATTCTGCCCCTAAGTCCATTTCAGAATGTTGTTTTCCAAGACCCCTTCATCCTCTGACAGTCCCCCATCCAGCTCCCAGTATAGCAAGAACCAAGTCCAAGGAGCCTCTTGCATCTGGGAGACACAGCTTTTCTCCAGCAGAGGGGCTCTACACTATGCCTAGGCCCTTGCAGAGAGCCAAGAAAAGAGGCAGCCAGCGCTATGCTCTCCCTCAGAGGCCAAGCCAAGGTAGGGTGGGGAAGTATCAAGGCTGACCCCAAGGGCTGGACCCAAAGAACCTCAAGCTAAGGGAGCATCCTAAAACACTGCAAAGGGGCCATTTAGTCGCTTTATCACCTTAGGTCAGATAGTGTTCCTTCTAACCTCTAATTCAATTTCTAATGGAATTTGGCCTGATCCCTGAGCCTGCATCATGAGAGCTGAGGGTCAGGGAAAGGCTGGGCCTAGGAGTGTGGTCCCGGATGGGCAGTATTCCCCTCCTACCACTGTTTTGGCCTGGGGGAGACTGGGAAGTGAGAACTTAAGACAGGTCTGAGCAGGGTCTGTCTGCTTCCACATAGCTATGTTTGGAGCCAAACCACATGCAGCTCAGTAGCCAAGTAACAATCACCTTCTCTCCAGACAGAGGTGTGACCCAACAGGGGCCAGGTACAGTGGACACCTGTGACATCCAACCTTTCCCTGACTGTGTCCAGGTTGCTCAGGTAAATGCACACAATTTATGCTTGGCCAGCCAGTTGAGCGCCTGTCCTTTGGGCCAGTCACTGCCCAAGGGTAAACATGTAACTCAAGCCAGGCCAATTGGAGTTTAGCCAATAGGAACTAAGAGTCTAGAGGTCCTTGGAAACTTTTTTGAGATCCTGAGTTGTAAGGATAAGACTATAGCAATGGGTGGTCATCTTAAATCATGTGATGAAAATCTATCCAGAAATAAAAGTCCAGAACAGGCAGACAGAGGTGAGAAATGGAGAGAAAGTTGTTTTATTGATACTATTAGCACAGCTGGATGCAGCCATGTCTGAACTTTCCACTTGCTGTTTATGTGATGAGCCAATGAAGATCTACTCTGTGTTTGATCAGTTGTGTCCTTTGCAGTTTAAAGGGTTGGAATGAATGCAGTAGAAGAGGACACCTCCTGCCAAACCCTTTCTGTACTTGCCTGTCCCACGGGTGCACAGAGATCGCAGGGAGTTCCTTTTTAAAGGGTCATTGCAACTGGAATGCTGTGGGAAGGCAAAGATCATGTCCTGCCGCCCTCTGAGAAGGTACAACGAAGGAATGCAAAGTGGAACGAGGCTGCCAGAAGTTGATATTCAAGAGTTCAGAATGTTACTCACACAAGAAGGGCCCAGTCCTGGCAAGCTGCCCTCCACCTACCTCACTTCCCAGAGTGTTCTAGAAGGTGGGGTGGGCTATGTGCATTTTCTGACCAACAACTTTTTTTTTTTTTTTGCTTTTGAAGTGCTGAGGATTGCATCCCAAGCCTCATGCATGCCAAACAAGTGCTATACAATTGAGCTACATTGCTATCCCCACTTTTTTTTCTTCCCTCTCTTTTTTTGTGTGGAAGTACTAAGGCTTGAACTCAGGTCCTTATGCTTTTGCATGGCTTTTTAGCTCAAGTCTAGTGCTTTACCACTGGAACCATACCTCTACTTTCATCTTTTTGCTGGTTAATTGGAAATAAGAGTCTGTCAGATTTGTCTGCCTGGACTGACTTTAAATCACTCAGCTTTCTGAATAGCTAAGATAATAGGTGTGAGATACAAGTAACCATCTCTTTTTTTTTTTTTTTAGTAAGAGTCTTTTTAAGTTTCCATGGCTGCCTCAATCTCTTGGTCCTCCCGCCTTTGCTTGCCAGTGGCTAGAATTACAGGTGTGCTCCACAGTACCCAGATCCAACTATTATTTCTGTGGTTTTTTAAAAGTGAAATCAGAGCTATATAGATTTAGGAGAAAACATGTTTTGCATCCCCAATATGAATAGTCATTATTCAATTATTAATTCAAGTACATTCTACAGACAACCCCCATGTCCATCCATAAGGGTCTGGTTAAATATAGTATGTATGTGAAGGTTTGGTTTTCAATGAAAGTAGCACTAAAATCTATTGTAAAAATACAGGGTGTTTAATCATGGTTGGCAAGTTGACTGGATTGAGAAATGCCTAACAAATAGGTAAAACACCTTTTTCCATATGCTGGTGAAGGCAGTTCCAGATGATTGGCATGTGAGTCAGCAATAGAGAGAGAAGGCCTGCCCTAAATATGGGCAGCACCATTGAATGAGCTGAGGGCAGGGGATGGACCAAACACCCGACAAAGGGGGAAATCTACCTGGGAATATAAGCATTATCCTTCTTGAGCACGGATTTTTGATGTCAACCTTGCCTAGGGACATCAAACCCTTAGACTGCAGCAACTCTCCAGGGTGTTTCCAGGACTTCAGCTTTAGAGCAAGGCTGCTTCACTGGGGCCTTCTGTTAAGGCTTTAAGCCTCTAGGAATAAGCTGTTACCAGTTTTCTTGGCTGTCCAGGCTGTAGATAGGCAATATGGGACTATTGGACCTCTGACTGTGTGAGCTGATAAATCCTCTTTTACAATTATATATGCACTCTATTAGTTCTGCCTCTCTAATGGATCCTGACCAATACAAAATGTGTAAAGTTTGAAGTATATACTACTGCAATGTACAGAATAAAGTAGTAGGGATTGCATATGTCCATTTTCAAAAGATAAAACCTGGAAGCCCTGTGATACCCAGGAGACTTATTTATTCACTTAGATGAGCGAGGGAAATAACTAATCAACACAGGTTACTATATAATGAAGATAGTCTTTTGTCCAGTTTCCAACGCTCCTCTTTTCCATCTGAGCCTTCATAGTGTCCATATTCCACCAGTGTTCTTATTGTGACCACTTAACTCACTTCCAAAAAGTTCTAGATTTCCCCTAATCCTTTGTTTTGAGCCTTCACCAGAATCACCCTTATTGTTCCATTCATAGAAATCTAGGCCTTTTCTAGCTTTTTCCTCCAAATTCTTCCAGCCTCTCCCTACCACTCAGCTTCAAAGCCACTTCCACATCTTCAGGAGCTTGTTACATCAACTGCCTCATTTTCCAGAACCAATTTTCTGTCTTAAGTCTGTTTGCTGCTGCCATAAGAGAATCTCACAGATTGGACAACTTATAAGGAAATAAATTTCTCTAGTTCTAGATTCTGTGAAGTCCAAGGTCATAGGGCCATGTTATAGCTTGAAATGCATTAAATGTGTGGTCTTTGCTAGTGTCATTATTTGGATGAAGTTCTGGATACATCAGGATCTGGGGCTTACCTGGAGGAAGAAGGCCACTGGAGACATGGCTCTAAGGGCTATAACTGGCCCTTAGTCTGTTTCTTTTTGCTTCCTGTCTGCTCATCCTCCACACATTACAACCACCACAATTTTCTGCCCAAATTCAGGGGACCAAATGACCACACATTGAATCCCCTGAAACCAAGAGTTTTGCTTATGCTGTTTATGGCAGGCATTTTGTCACTGCAACAAGACTAGTAACACAGGCCACCTCTGGTGAAAGCCGCCTTGCTGTGTTGTATGGGGTGGAAAGCATCACGTGGAAAGAACACAGAAGGACAAGACAAGCAAGAGACGATGCAGCAGGAAGAACTCAATTTTGTAATAAAGCTAATACATGATAACTAACCCCAGCCCCATCACTCCACTCATGAGAGTAGAAATATCTGACCTAATCATCCCACAGTATCATCATAAGGGCAATTAAATTTCCAATGCATTTTGGAGGGGATATTCAAACCGTGGCAGGTATCCTAACATTAGACCTCATGTCACCTCCTATTCAAGCTTCCAAGCCCCAGATTCTGTCCTCCATGTCATGGTGGAAGCCATGGTTTGTCCTTCCTTAAGCAAAAACTAGTAGAAGCTACAGGGCTGGCCAGGATCTACAAGGGCAGATTCTCTAAGGTAGGCCTGGAACTACAGGATCATGATGCCCCTGTCCAGGGTCCTGACTGGAAAATGTCCTGCCAGAGCACTCAGTGGCCGTTAGGGTCCCCCTGTGGTGCAGACAGGAGATAAGCATGTCCAGGATTCTGTCCCTGGTTCTCTGTCTGTCTAATTACCCCATAGGAGGTTGAATACTGGTCCCCAAGACCAATATTACTAATAAATGTATATCCACATTCTAACTCCTGGAATCTGTGAATGTGATTTTGGAAAAGAGTCTTTATGCACACAGTTAACGTGAAGATCTTGAGATGAAATTGTTTTGGATTATTCAAATGGGCCATAATGCTCACAGTGACAAGTGTTTCCATCAGAGAACATCAATGGGAATTTGGACACAGAGGAGATGAGTTCAAAATGAGAAGGTCAAGTGAAGGAAGCAAAATTAAGTATGTAGCTCACAACTATAATCCTAGTAATTGAAAGTTCAAGGCAAGAGGATCATGAGTTCCAGGCTAGTCTGGGCTATCTTGTAGGACCCTGTCTCAAAAAAACAACAGAGAGAGGGGGAGGGAGAGAGAAAGAGAGAGAGAGAGATTGAGGCAGAGATTGGAAATGATGTGGGCTGGAGGAAAGCCAAAAGCCACCAGAAGCTAGAAACAGCAAAAACCAAATTGTCCTCTAGAGCCTTAGGAGAGAACACAGTCCTAGTGACCCTGATTTTGGATCAACAAAGATGTGGTCATTTGTTAAGCAGCCCAGGAAAACTGATAAATACCCCCATGCTGCCTTTCTTCCTCCACTGTGGTATGGACCATGCACCCTTCAAGACAGCATCCTAGAGTCATAGCATTCTAGAAGCCTGCTCTAAAGTTCCTATGTTTCCACCACCCTGTTGCTGGGGCTCACAGGAAAGAGGGTAGCACTAGGTCACCTTATTTCTGTCCCATCTATTTCTGTTTTTCCAGATCTTTAGTGCTCCACTGAGAAGTGGAAGGACTCTCCATTTGCTCCCAGGTTGAATAGGAACTTCCCTTATATCATACTCTAAATTCTCTTTCTATCTTGGGCTTAGGACAAAACTCACATGGAATTTTCCACATTTGTTTTGCTTTGCTTTGCATGTGTGTATGCGCATGTACGCGTGTGCATGTGTGTGTGTGTGCACGCACACAGCTATACACCAATGGGGCCTAAACTCAAGGCCTGATCACTGTCTCTGAGCTATTTTGCTCAAGGCTAATGCTCTACCACTTGAGCCATAGCTCTGCTTCTGGTTTTCTGTTGGTTAATTGGAAATAAGAATCTCAAGACTTTCCTGCCTGAGTGAGCTGTTATCCTCAGATCTCAGTCTCCAGTGTAGTTTGGTTTACAGGTATAGCCACTAGTGCCTTTTGATACCTACAGAAGTGCTCTGAGAACAGAGAAACCTACTTTCTCTCTTTTACAGTACATAGTGTTGATTTTCTAATGTATTTCATTTCCTGTTCCTCATTAAAATATCCCAATTTTCAATCTGGAATTTATTCCACCCTAACTGATCTATTTCAGAGAAAGGTGAGACCAACTTCAGGTCCAGGGACAGCTCTCAATGATATCATAGAATTCTACCCTGCCTACCGATTGACCTAGAAATGCAGGCCTAAATGCAGGTACAACGTGCACCCACGGATATGGGAATGGGCCTTTGACCCTAATCAGGATGCAAGGAATATAGGGAAGTTTTTCTGGAACTAAGGAAAAGTTGTTTCCTTGCTGTTAAGAGAACCAAACTCTCCCTTCCTGAGTGTTGTGGTGATGAATGTGCAGCTCAGCCATTGGCAATTCCAAAAGGAACCAACCCAAGGATGAAGATAAAAGAAGGTATAGTCTTGGGAACTATAAAGAGATGGGCCAGAGTCAATGGATTAAGACAGCCCAGAAGCCTACCCAGGGTCAATATATCCCTTGCTAAGCCAATTCGTGTTACTTACAGCTCAAAGCACCTTGACCAACAATGTTGCTCAACAAAGACAGCCTTTCTAGACTGTTGTTTTATTATGGGTTTTAAAAGACTGTTTGAGATGGGGCTGGGAAGGTGGCTCAGTGGTAGAGTGCTTGCCTTGCATGCATGAGGCCCTGGGTTCAATTCTTCAGCACCACATACACAGAAAAAGCTGGAAGTGGGTGCTATGGCTCAAGTGGTAGAGTGCTAGCCTTGAGCTGAAGAGCTCAGAACAGTGCCCAGGCCCAGAGTTCAAGCTCCACAACCAGCCAAAAAAAAAAAAAAGACTGTTTGAGATCACATTTTAAACTAAGTGTTGTTCTGTATTCCTTTTTTATATTACTGTCCTATTTATTTTAATCCTCCTTAAGGCAAATGTGTGCCTCTGGCTACATAGAAGAAAAATCATATCCAAGGAATATGAGAGGAAAAATAAATTGTTGTATCTCAAAGAATTTGTTGGTGTTATATAAACATGCCTATAAAAGTCTGTGGGAAGGACTTTGAAACTGTTTACTACAGTGGTCATCTTTGGGGAAGAGAATTTGAGGAAAAGGAATCTATCTCCCTTTCTAAGTTGGATATTTGCTGTCATGTTTGAAGTTTCTGTTAGCATAAATTACACTTGTAATATAAAATCCTGAGGATTAAAAAGTAATCCAAGACAAATAGAGTTCCCCAGGTGCTTGTTTGCCAGGTCGTTTATCTGCTAAAGAAACGATTAAAAATAATAACAGTATTTCTTTAAAATTGGGATTCAGATTTTTAACAGCTGAAAATGGCATGATCTTTGCTGGTCCAAAAAATGTATACCCTGCCACAAAAATTCTCCAGTGCTGGGCATAAGGATGGTAGCAGAGTACTTCACTCAAACACATAGCTCTGGGTTTCATCTCTAGCACTGAAAACAAAAACAAATTCAAAACAAAAACAAAGTCACTCTGGTTAAAGCCGTACCAAATGACAGCTGTGCCAAAACTTCAGTGACTCCTACAGGTCAGCTCTGGAGTCTGAATCCTGCCTCCTCCTTCCTTCATATCCCAGAGTTTCTGGGCTGAAATCTAAAGGTTGCCTAGTGAAGTCTGAAGATCATTAACAAAGATGCCCAGCCTCTGCTAACAGTCTGTGAGAGCCATGTTACCTTATCCAGAGCTCTAGGACCTCCAGAAGAATCCACAGTCCTGAGACTAGAGGCTACAGGCCCAGGTACCAGGGCCCCTTAGCACCCTGCTCTGCCCAGGGTCCCTAGGACTCCCTCAGGCCCTGGCTCCAGGGTCTTTCTCAACCTAATCCTAAGCAGTAGAAGCAAGCAGCATTTGCCATCGCCCAGGAGAAATGCCAGGGCTGATGGACACCTCGGGTGAGGGTTACAGAACATGGGCTCAGAGTTGAGCATAGGAGGAGACAGGAAGAATCTCAACTGTCAGAATGGTTAGCCTCGGACTTCAATCAATCTCCTTCCACCACGGGTGCTGCCCTGGCCTTGGGGGTGGGACAGGTTAGAAGGAGAGGCCTGGGGGGGGTGCTATTTCATGGTTTCTTATGAGCATGTCCCTTACTGGGAGACACCCTCCCAGTGGACTGTCCACCCCTCACACCTACATAGATGGGCAGTGACTGCCCAGTCTACAGCCCCACCATGTTGCTTCTAGTCCCCAGGGAGGCCACAGGTGCCTGTGCTAAGCATTTTTAGTTCAAAAATGGAGACCCTAGTAGAAGGTAGCCTGCTGGAGTGGACAGAGGTTCAGATAAAAGCAGCTGATGGCTGCCATGGGCTAGCTGGGTGTGATGCCCATGTTACTGGGTCTGGATACTCAGTGCTGATGGAATTACATCATTCCCTGTCCTGAAGCAAGTCCCACAGAGCTTTGCCTGGACACCTTCGAGAGCTAGCTCATCACCCATAGGTGCTGTCTTCGTGGAGAAGTCCCCTATGAGCGATCTGCTTAACAAGCCATCCCAACTTTAGGGTTCTCTGGCAGGCTTACTTGTTTTCTCTGTGCTGTATCCCACACTCACATGTAAGCTCTTTGAAGATGGGGGTCTCATTTATATTGTTCTGGTATCCCCAGCCTCTACCACATTGTCTGTGTACTTGGGATTTCTGGAGGCAAGGTGGCAGCTGAAACCAGCTCTTGTCCCTCCCCTCCCTCACCAGTCACCCAACAAAGTGGTTCAGAAGCTGTCTGTCCCAGCTCTGTGGTCTTTCCTCTTCCCAGCCTCTCCAGGCCTTGCCCAATATCACTTAATATCCCAGGCTTTCTCATCTGACTGCAAGTGATGGAGCCTACTCAGGTCCTGGCCCTCTGGATGCAGTTACTTGCTTATATGTCTAAGCCCACCCCCACTCCCGCCCTGCTCCAGTGCCCTTCCTGCACTAAAGAGAAGATCTTCAGAGGCAGAGTTGCAGTTTCTCCATGTCTCCAAGGTATCTTAGGAGGGTGGAACTGGGCAGAAGATCAGAGCTCAGGAAATGTATGGGGGATGAATAGAGGAGTGAAGAAATGAAGAAAGGAGTGAATGAATGACTGAGCCCATTAGTGAATGGATATGTGAACCAGCAAGCAGACACATGAATGAGCCAGATATTTGCTGAGTGAGTGAGTCAGTTAGTGCCTGGGGAAGGAGGGGGGGAAGGTAGGCCTTCTCCAGCAACCTGGCATCAGTCAGCCCCACCACCCGCAGCCCTGGGCCCAAGCTCTGTGCCAACCCTTGCCATGTCTTCTCCCAGAGCCAGCAACCATCACTGCTGCAAAGCACCCAGCCTCTGATGCTGCCCAGACCCAGCACCAGGCAATGAATCAGACAGGGCCCTGCCCCGGGGCTCCCGGGACCAGGGGCAGACAGTCAGTCTCATAAATAAACTGGATGCCATGCTGGGCAGACATGTGTTCCAGCAGTGCTGTGAGCTCAGGGTTGGCTCTGGAGCTGCAGCAAGGCAGTGGTATGCTAGTGGAGGGCACTGGGAGAATGAGGGTAGGGGGACCAGTTGCTGGAATGAGGGGGAGAGTGGAGAAAAGACACTGGGGCAGCTGAGCAGCACTAGCAATGCATAGATAGAAGCAGCAGCTCAGCAAGAGCTCTGCAGGAGAGAAGTGGTAGGAGGGGATGTTTGGAGGAGGAAGACAGGCAGTGAATGCTGGGTGTTGGAGTTAGACTTAGCCAACCCTGGGATAGTGACCAGAGGTGTAAGGGAAGAGTAGAACACAAGGATAATGGGCATAGTCTATATGCTCAAGAGGAAAACACAGACTCCAAGCCAGCTGCTGGTGGGTTATACCTGTAATGCTAACCATTCAGGAGGCTAAGATCTGAGCATCACAGTTCAAAGCCAAACCCAGGCAGGAAAAGGTCCATAAGACTCTTTTCTCCCATTAACCACTGAAAAGCCAGAAGTAGAGCTGTGGATCAAGTGGTAGAATGCCAGCTTTGAGCAGTGAAAGCTCAGGGACAGTGCCCAGGCCCTAAGTTCAAGCCCCATGACCTTACCAAAAAACAAGAACAGTAGAGGCTCCAAGAAAGTTCAAAGGGAGCCCTTCAAAGAGCCATTGGGGCCCTAGCTGCCTAAGGCTGGGTCTCTCACATAGCCTCTGCAGGATCCCTCTCTGGCGTCTCTCTAAAAAAGCCAGTATCCTCCGACTGGTCCTAAGGCCTCAAGCTGAGGCGTTTGGGGCTCCCAGGCAAAAGGAAGAAGGGTGACTCTGGGATGGTTATAGGTTAGTTTACAGTAACTCAAACCATAGAGGAAAGGTTTGGGGTCCCCAAAGTGAATCAGCCAATTGAGAATCTGAAAGGAAACCTCTCAATTGAGTAAGTTGATGTTAGAGGGGCTATTACACATCCTGACAGTCAGGAGACAGTCGCCAGCAAAGCAAATGCCAGTGGTACTGAACCAAGCAGTCTGAGTAGCCCTAGTCAAAAGAGGATCCCTGGCAATTACTGCAGTTCTTCCTGTGTGGCAGGAGCTGTGCCAGCATTTTATACCAGAAGCTCACATACCCTTCCCTGCTGCGTGGATGAGGGCACCAAGGGTTGAGAAGCAGGTGACTTGCCTCAAGGGGGCGCTGTGGAGGCCTGAGTCTACCCAGGTGATCCTGCCAGCTCTTGGTCAAGGCACGGTCTCTCAAAGCACCTAGTAGTTGGGACAGACCTGGGACTTGGATCTGAAGATATGCCCCAGGGAAAAAGTCCTTTCTACTTTCTCTAGATGGGGAAAAGAAGGCACCTGACAGCTAGGGATCTCAGCTTGACAGAGATGTGGTGGGCGGACAGGAAGCAGATCCCAGGGACAGAGGGCCTTTGTCTGCCTGCAGATGGGCAGGCAGGCTTGGGCTGTGTGGCCAAGCCCAGGGGCCAGCCGGTGCAAACTCATTAGACAGTTGCTGAGGCTGCCAAGGAGACAGGAGCAATTAGAGGGCTCAGCCTGAGCCAGGAAGCAGAAGCCACCCCATGAGCTGCTGGGCTTTGCTACTTATACCGTGGGCCCGGCTTCCTGGGGAAAACTGCTCTCTGGGGTTGGACCTACTATATACTGGGCCAGGCCAGTATACTTCTAAGGGTCCTCAGGAGGTCACATTCACAAATAAATCCACTCATTCGTTAATAAGATATTTATTAAGAATCTACTAAATCCATGGGGATATTGCAGAAAATAAAACTGGCAGATCTCTGCCCTCAGGCAGCATATGTTCAAGGGAGAGAACCAGAAAAGAACAAGCAAAATAGAAGATCTATGCTGGGGAGGAAGGAAGGGTGATAAAGATGTGCTGGGGAATGGTGCTTTAGAGGAAGTGGTCAGAAGAGGTAGCAGTTCACAGAGAAGAAACTAAGGTTCAGAATAGGGAACTGACTTGTCCAAGGACACACAGCTGGTAATCGAAGGAGCTGGGCTTTGGTCCCTGGCCTTCCTGACTTTAGACATGACTGTTCCTCTGTCTCCTGGATACTCCCTTTCCCTGTTGGAACCCATTTTCCTTGGTGTCTCCAATCCCTACACAAAGGAGCCCCAAGAAGTAGGTGAGTGGATCCTCCCTATTTCTCACGTAAGAGACCAAGGAGAGACCATAAGCCCGTGGTCACAGTGAGGGAGGGGCAGAGGGGCATTTGCTCCCAAAGCCTAGGTTCCTTCTGCCCCACCCTTCCCTTACCAGTCAAGGGCTTAGCCCAAGCACTTAGGCCCTTGGTAGGCTTGCCGGGAGCCGAGACAGGTTAGACCATAAGTGTTCCTCAGCAAAGTCCCCTCCTCTGAAACTCCCAGGTTGGTTCTACTCAATCAACATTGTTTAAGGCATTCTGTGGCCCAAAGCAGGTGGATGCGGGAGGGTGTGCCTCCTCCCAGCCCAGTGGGTAAGAAGGTCACCAGTTCAAGGCTGACTGGCCAGGGAAAGCATTCTAGAAATGAATAGCAAAAGTAGATGATGGAAAGGGAAAGGGAAAATGGCAAAGGGCCAGCCCAGCACCCCTGAGGATATGAATCATGCCATGATTCTGCCCCCACCCCAAACTGCCAACCTCTGCAGCAGGGATGAGGCCTTAGGCCATCTGAACTTCCACCCCACTTTCTGGAAGAAAGGGGGTAGGGTGAGTTCTAGGAGACCTCCTAGAAGAGAGACCCAACCAAATGCAGGCCAAATACAAATACAGGCTGTGTGACCTTGGCAGACAGATTCCTCCCCTCTCTCAGCCTGTTTCCCTCATGATTTACTGAGGAAGGACCACAGAGCAAGTGGGAGCCATAATAAAAGGCAAGGTTTATGTGCACTTTCTTCTTGGGAGGCAACAATCCCTTGAGACAGGTCATATCATAATCTTTGATTTACAGATAAGAAACGAGAGGCTGAGGTGGAGTCACTTGCCCAAGGCCACACACTAGGAAATGGCCCAGGAGGGTCACACCCCACTCTGACTCTTGAAGTGAAGACAGCTTGGAACAAAAACAAAAACTGCTGACTTACAGAAATGCCCATGCCCTTTGACCCCAGGCAGCAATCAATCCAGATTTTATCTACAGGAAAAACCCCAGAAAGCCTAAAAGATATTCATTGCATCCATATTTACAGCAGGGTAGATAATTAGAGCTACCCTTCTACCCAACCCATGTGCCTTTGTCTTAGAAGTTAGGCAATTTCAGATAAACGGAACACTAATTTTGTCGGTCCTTTCTTGTGAAGTGGAACCAGCCTTCCCCAAGGAAACTGGCATTGATTTACCAAGGTCGTGAGGCTCAGAGAGGCTGAGTGAGTTGCAGAGGGCACAGCACTAGGTAGCAGAGGCAGGCCTGTTCACGGCCTCTCACCCACATACCCCTAGGTGGGAATGGGAAACTGAGCTACAGGAAGTTAAAACTCAGGGCATGTGACATCTGAGACCACTTCTCAGAACTGCCACTATTGGGCTGGGATATTGAAGAAGTCACTTGGCCACTCTAAGCCTTGGTTTCTCATCTGGGTCAAGGGGAGTGCTGTGTGTTGGCTTTGGTGTTGTCAGAAAAGATTAGATGAATGTCCATAGTTGGAGTGTACTCCCAGGATTTACATATTGGCCCAGGACTTAGTGTTGGGAGATGGAGCCTGGGTTGTGTTGGGGGGTGAGGGGTGTTAGATCATGGGAATGGAGTCCCCATAGCTGGATGAATGCCTTTCTTTCAGGAATGAGTTAGATATTGTGGAAGTTCTCTCTTCCTTACCCCCCCCACTCGCCCTGCTGTTGCTCTTCTGTGTTCACCATGATGTGTTATGGGGAAAAGAGTCCACCACTCAGAGATAGCCTTGTATAAAAAGATGACTTTATTGGAGAGTTGACCTGCCGGGGACGCAGCACAAACTGGGGAGCTGAAACTGCAACCCCGAATGGCCCATAAGCTTAGGTTTTTAAAGGCAAAATTCATGTGGTCAAGCCTGGCCACACACAGGTAGCCAATGGAATTGTAACACAAAGATTGTGTATTTATGTCAGTGGCCAATGAGGTTACAGTCCGTCTCATAGTATCTGTTTGAACTAACCTACCATTCTGGTTTGAATTGGCGTGTGAATTTGGGGGTCCCCCACACAAAGCAGGTGGATATTCTCACTCGTGAGGGCAGAGATAAGGCTGTTCCTTCCTGGAAGGGCAAAGGTGGCGGGCTGTTTTACTATTGATAACTAAACAGGGCTCAGATTCTGTCTGGGCTAGTGAGATCCTATCTGGGCTATTGAGAACCAAACAGGGCTACACATCACAAACCTTATCACAGCAATCATAAGGGCTTTCCAAACAGTTTCCATATTTCCTAGGGTCTCTACAAACAGCATATTTCCTGACCGTGGGGGCTTGTGAGAAACCAGTATTTTGATTCTCAGGGGGAAACTCCTGGTATATTAAAAATGCAGTTAGTTTTGGCTCCCCCCAACAGATGCAGTATGAAATCCTCACCAGAGGCCAAGCAGAGCCCTGTCCCATGTTCTTGACTTACCAACCTCTAGAACTGTAAGCCAAAATAAACCTCTCTCCTTTATAACTATTCCAGTCTCTAGTATCCTGTTAGAGCTACTGAAAACAGACTAAGACACTGGCCAATCGTGTACACAGAAAAACACCCAGGCTAAAAGAGTGATGTTGTTAGTAGGTTGGAAGGTAGCCAAGAGTAAGGATGCAGAAATACCCTGGGCTACAAGACTCCATTATAAAACTCCAGATGGCCTACACCCTGTACCAAAGATTAAGATAAAGACCCTATATCTTTCAGAAGCCCACTCCCCAGTGGAGGCCACACATGCACTTTGAGGGCATAACTGCTCAATGACCTTCCAATGGCTGCACAGTACTGGGAATGGCAAAGGACCAAGTGTACCAGCACCTGCACTCACCTTCTCAAAAGCCTAAGTGTGTGATTTCCCACAACCAGCCAGTGAGCAGTCAACCAAGCCGTGTAGGGAGGGACCACAGGGAGAGTTTCTCGATGCCTAGTAACCCCACACTATTGGATAAGAAAACCCCAACAACTTGGATGAAATTGGCTCTTAATTCAACTGCCTACCCCTTATCACTCAATGTATAGTTCTGCTTTGATAATGCATTGTCTCCTACTACCTTCCTATACTTACTGGTTCTTTTTCTACACCTGGAGCAGTGGTCTGATCTTGGACATTGTACCTCAAGAACCAAGGAACATCTGAGATATCAATCTACCAGTTATAGTTCTGTAGCATGGTAGAATAGAGGGGGAAAGAGAGACATGAAACTGGACCAAGCAGGATATGAGAGAACTGAGGAGGGGAGAAAAAGAGACTGGAGGAGACTGGTGGACTCAGGCAGGTGATCGATCCCCTTGACTCACGCTTCTGACTTTCTAGTTGCTGCCTCTTCCACTATGCTGAGTTACTAGATAACAAGGGCCAGGCCATTCATCCAGTTACACCTGCCTTGAGGTCAGATCTACCTCCGTGGTCCCAATCCCTGGCACAGGCTGGTACACAGGAAGGGCCAGAGAATATTGTTGCATGAATGATTTGGCCCAGTCTTATAGTGGTTCTGCTCGAGAAGCATGGAGTTCCCCCGTCTCCTTCTCAAAGAGGATAAAGTGCTTGTTCAGGGTGAGAGTAATATCAGAGCCCAAATTGTAACCCAGGTATCCTGACTCTCAGGTGCTTTCCCAGTGAGGGTGGGGTCTCAGGAATGAGGGTGGAATGAGACTGGGGGTCTCATTGGTGTGCAGAAGATGAGAGGAGAAACACACAGATGTGACTTTGGGGGATCCAGGAAGGCTGAGGCCAGAACAAGCCCCGTGGCATCTGAAGAGCCTCAGGTCTGGAGAACAAGTAGAAGGGAAGCAGGCAACTTCTTGAATTGGAAGCTCAGCAGAGTTAGGGGAGGACAGGTGACCCGTTGAACTACCCCAGCAGGGTGAGACAGAGAGAGACACAGCTAGGACAAGACAGCTGTGGGTTAGGACTTTCGCAAGCTCCCAACTGCAGCCAAAGGCAGAAGATCACTTAGTAAACAGATAACAAAATCCCTCAGAGACAAGCTCCCCCAGACATGCCTCAACATCTCTCCAATGGGCACAAAGCCGGGCCTGCTCAGATTTCCTGCCCTTCCCCAAGTAAGTAGGCTTCTTACCCTTTGCCGTGGAGGGGCCAATGGCTCCCTCTGGCTTATCCTTCTGATTTCTCCCACAACCAAAGCTCATCAATAAATTCTCTGTGTTCATTGCTTTTCTGCCTTCATTGATGGATGCCAGCCTCCTCCCACTGCCTGGTGGAGATCCAGCCATTGGTTTGCTGACCTTTTCTCCCAAACCTTCCATAACTCCCCATGTGCAGTGGGTCTGTCCAGGCCCCTTGACCTGACACTTGGCATCTCCATGATTCTTTTTTTTTTTGTCCGGTCGTGGGGCCTGAACTCTGGGCCTGGGTGCTGTCCCTCAGCTCTTCAGCTCAAGGCTAATGCTCTACCACTTGAGCCACAGCGCCACTTCCGGCTTTTTTCTTTTTGCTTATGTGGTGCTGAGGAATTGAACCCAGGGCCTCAGGCATGCAAGGCAAGCGCTCTACCACTGAGCCACCTTCCCAGCCAGGCATCTCCATGATTCTATCTTTGACTTCAATTCCTTCTGTTCCCTCTCCACAGCCCGAGAGCCCATCTCTGTCTTGCAATAACCTCCTCACCTGCATGTTTACCCCAGTCTAGGTTTAGTGTAGCAGCCCTTGTCCATGCACAGCCTTGGATTCAAAGCCAGCAGACATACCATCCTCTGAAGGACAGGTAGCCGGTGGCACTTGTCCCCTGTGCTTTTGTATAGAGGAAATGTTGGCCCTACCACTTCTTGTCAATGTGAGTTTGGAAGACTGAGCCTTAATCATCTCTCCTGTAAATGTTCCTCCCTAGGGAGGTCAAAGCTCTTGGCACAGTGACAATGGTGACTCAATTACCATTTTTACCCTCACTTCCAGCACCTGTAATCAGCAAGCTACCTGAGCACCCGGTCACGTAACAAGGAGGCCATGCGACAGCTTTCTATGAAAACGTAGAAAACACTCACCTCACAGATGAGGGTCCAGGTCCTACTAAGCTAGGTCAGAAGCCAGAACTGTTAACCCACCTCACTTTCCTCTTCTTTAGATCTAGGTACCTTTGGAGAGTGTTTTCTCTTCCTGGTCAAAGTTCATTCCCCCTGATCTTTCTCCACCTGCTTCCTTCCCTCCCTATCCTTGGAGGCCTTTCTCTGACCTTCCCTGGCCAACAAAAGGGCAATTACTCACTTGTCTTCCTAAAATGCTAATTCCTTTCCTCCCAGGGCCCTACTAGATTTTTGTTCTTCAAGAATTGTCCAGTGAAGGGACGTCAGAACTTCTCCCTCCTGAATGCCAACCCTACCCACTCTTCTACAAAACCTATTCCTCCCAACCAACCAGTGAACAAACAAATGGAGTCTTCCACCCTTTCCTCTTTAACTCATGGTTCTTCCTTTAGCCCCATTTCTAGCCATGATCTGTCATCTCCAAACAGACCCAAGAATCTGTCTCAGCTTCTTTACCCTCCACCCAAACCGCTTCTACTCAAGACCTCAGTGGCTTCCATCTCGCTAAACTGCATGGCATGTTATAGTCTTCAATCTGTCTGGCCTGTCTGATCCATTCCCCACCCCCACCCTCACTTCTGGCCATTCTCTCCTGGGGCTTCCAACCAGCCCTTTCTACAACCCCAAACACACACACACGCACATACACACACACACACACACACCCTCTAGCCTAGCATCGAGGGTCATTCTGTTCTGTCGTGAGCTCTCTGGTCCCTCTCCCCATGCTTTCTCAGAGGCATTCCCATGGGTTGAATTTCTGGAACCCTCCCTAGACTGCATCCTGAGCCCCAGGCCTAGACACTTGAGGGCATTCACTAGAGGCCTCTCAGGAACCTTAAGCAGGTCTAGAACCAGCTCATGATTCTCTCCAGGCCCGCTCCCTCTCCCAAGCTTCCACCCCTGAAGCCAGCCCCACCATTCACAGTGTGCTTCCATTTGAAGCCCTGAGAGTTGCTGGTTCCTCCTTCTTCCTCACCCTCATACCCAGTCATCAAGCCCAACACCAGCTCAATCCATCCATGCAGCCTACATGCTTACCACCACCTACATGCAGGCCTCCTTATCTCTCCCTGGGTGCCCATGGCAGCCTCCCTAGGGATCTACCCCAAACACACCTACCCACATTCCCTTCTCCTTACAGCAGCCAGAGGGGTCTTTCTAGAACACATGTCAATATTTCTTATGTCATTTTCCCTGCCTAAAACTCTTTACCACTCCCGACTCTTCTTCAACAAACCCTCAGTGTCATCTGTGCCCACCCTCCCTTTGGTCTCTGGTCTTTTGGCTTTGCTTTCAACTTCCCAGTTTCTTAGTCTCTGAGGCTTTGTTCTTGCTCATTCCTCTGCCTGGAATGCTTGTCCTTATCCCCCCAGCTTATCCATCCCTGAGAGATCAGGCCAAGGGCTGCTTCCCACATGTCCTACCTGCCCACATTTCCCCAGGGCACCCAGGGTTTCCGTCAGCTGCCAGGTCGTCTGCAGTTACCCATGGTGCCTGTGGTTGCTTGATTCATGTCTGTCTGGGCTCCTGGACTGCAAATTCCATAAAGGCCAGGGGCCATGTCTGTCTTGATCACTCAACAGCCACACTCTGTCTGACATATGACATTCCATGGTGCGGCTGACCAATACCATCCATCCTCTCCTCCAGGACTGGCTGCCCCAGGGACACACTGTAGTCTGGTATCCAGGACCCCATGATTGGACTCTACCCACCTTCCCAGGGTTCCTTGGCTTTAATCTTTATATCTCCCTCTTAGCCTGGGGAACCTCCCACCTGCTCCCTCTACTCCCATTAGGTACCTCTCCTCTCTCTGATGCTATTCCCCCAACAGAAGCCAGCTCACATGTACACATTATTCTCCATGAAGCCTTGGTCCCTGGAACTCACAGCTGTGGGATTTTCAGAGCATCTGCTGACTTCAATGCAAGCACTCCCCACTCTCTCCAGGATGAAGTCATAGGGCTGGGGGGCACTTCACTATTGCACCCCACCCTGCTCTTACAGTAGCACTTTCTACCTCCTCTGATGATGTGCAATCCTCGACGATGTGATTCCTTTCTGCCTCCTGGACACACTCTGGCTTATCCTCATGACTAGCCTGTAGGTGCTTTCCTGAAGTCCTTCCTTGCCCCCAGAATGGGGTTTGCCCTCTCCTGAGTTCCCTGGATGAGAGCCTGGCCTTTATAAACCATGGTTCTGGGATCCATATACTGTCTTTGTTTTGCTGCCACAACTTAGACAAGCCAGGCCCTGATGGCTCATGCTTGTAATCCTAGCTACTCAGAAGACTGAGATATGAGGATCAGGATTTAAAGCTAGCCTGAACAGAAATGTCTTTGACACTCTTCTCTCCAATGAACCAGCAAAAAGCTGGAAGTAGAGGTACTACTCAAGGGGTAGAGTACCAGCTTTGAGCAGAAAAAGCTCAGGGACAGCACCAGGTCCTAAGTACTGGCACACATGCACACACAGGCATGTATGTAAGCACACATATACACACACACACATTACCACCCTCAGTCAGCCTTCATTCCTTCACATATACAATGGGATCAGTAACATCCCTTACTGTGTAAATGTTTGATAATTAAATAAAGAAACCCACAGGAAGTGTATAGCTCATGCTTGGGTGCTTGCTGGGTTGCCACCAAGTCCTCTGGCATCTTCCCTCCCTGTGGTCCTGAGGGGCTAGGAAGCCTGCCTTTCCTACGGCCTTGTGTTAGGAAAAGAAGGCTTGGTCTTTTTATCTGTACCTCCTTGCCTAGCCTGGTGCCTGGTCCCAAGAAGGCTCTATAAGTGCTTATTAATGAGCTAATAGACCACACACTTGGCACAAATCATCCCATTGTTCCCTCACTTTGGTCTATGTAAATCTTATCTCTCCTACCAGGATCTGAGCTCTAGGGAATGGGGGAGGGGTGAGGAGGGGTGTCTGTATGTGCACTGGAGCATCCAGACCTGGGAAGGAGCTCTGCGCTCCCATCACTCCTCTACCCCCCACAGTGCCCTGCCCAGAGAAGGAGCCCGGGAGGACTTACTGACAGATGGGCCCTCCATCCTCCTCTAAGGAGGCAAGTCCCCCTAAAGTGATGCTACCCTAATTACTGCCGTCCCTCCCTCCAAACGCACATCTGCTTTCTTAGGCAAGATCCTGCTTGACATACTCTCACTGTGCTCTCTTGGCTGGCAGTTCCCAGCCAGCTTGGCCAGTCTCTCCCCGAAACTACTGTGCAAAGAGAGCAAAAGTGATTGAAAGCCACAGAGCACAAAGCCAGAAGCAGGGCTGATTTGTTCTCATCAGAAGGCTGGCCTTGGAGAAGCAACAATGAAAGTGGACACGGAGGGGTTAGGGGAGGGGGGAATCAGAGCACAAGGGTAGAGTGCCCATCACTGATGCCAAAACTGCAGGACAGACCACAATCCCATGCAGCCATCCAGCAGGCGGCAACTGTGGCTACATTCACTGCCTACACAGCTTGGGCCTTGCGGGGATGAGGTCTTAGCGCCAGGGAGGCAAGATGAGGCCTGCCACCCCTTCTCCAGCTCAGCTCAGCTCTCTGGCCTCTCTTTTGCCCAGCCCTGGGGCTCTGCCTGCCCACCTGTCTTCCAGATGGATGGCTGCTTCTGCTCCTGCCCTCCTTCCCACCCCAGATGCATCCTGCCTGCTGCCTTTCCTCTCCCTGGGCCTGGAAACAACCTGGTTGGTCCATCTGGAGAGACTGGGCAAGCCCTGGGGGCTGGGGGCTGCAGGGAAGGGCCTGGATGGCTTAATCATGGCTCAAGAAGGAAAAGGATATGTTCTTTCCTCACACAGGGTAGAAGGCCGTGTGGAGAAAAGCAGGGCCCAGGAAATCTTCAAAAAGGGCCCAAGTGTGGAAGGAGGATGGAGCTGCCCTGAGCCAAACAATCACTACAGCGCCTGTCACTTATCCAGCAGCCACAGCCTCCTTGGCACAAAGCACACCTCATTCCGTTCGTTCCTCTCAGCAGCTCTTGCTTCCCAGGGTGGAGGAAACGAGAAGATGCACCTGTATGAAACACCTGGAGAGGAGAAGTTTAACTCAGGGTCAGAGGGCGTGGAGAGGCTGCCAGGTACATCTAAAATGGGGGAAGCGTGCTCCTTTTGGCTCTGCAAATACACAGCCAGGAGGCCCATGTGGTCCTCGGGAAGATTATGGCAGGGCTTGTTGTGGCCTGATGGTGGCTCCCTAACCTAGATTTTCAGAATCAGCCTGAGTATCACAGGGCAAATATACTAGGCACAGAGAATCCTTCATATCCACTGTCTTTCAAGTATTGCATTGCTATAACGGAGTACCTGAGATAATCAACTTATGAAGAGGAAAAGGACATTCTGCCTCATAGTTTTATAGGTTGCGGTCTAGGGTTGGCCCACTCTGCTGTTTGGGGACTGTGGCAAGGCATCACTTGATATGGGAGAAGAAGCCACTCACCTTATGGCAGCAGAGAAACAAAGAGCAAGGAAGAAACCAGGGACCCATAATCCCCCTGGAGGACACGCCCCCCGTCACTTAAAACCATAGTATCTCCTATTGGTTGGAATGGTCCATTGTCTAGAAAAGACAATAGGTACCTGCCCTCTTCCCCACAAGTGGGAGGAGGATCTCAATGATGCCTGGCTCCGCAGGTGCTCCATACCCTGGCCCTGCAGGCACCAAAAGCTCTGGCTGCACTATGCCTATTCACAGGCCTTTAGAGGTGGACAGAACACCTGTCAGGCCTGGGTAGTGGCTGCTCCAAATGGGCAGCTAAGAAGGGGAAAGGGCTCCAAGGAGGAGGAGGAGGCGGCTCCCTGATTTCCTGGGGGATTATCAGGGGCAAGGATCTTTAGGCAGAGACTTAGGTCTGTCTGCCAAAACTTGCTCAAAGCAGTTTCCTGGCTTCCTGGCTAAATAATTACAAACAAACTAAACAAGGTGGAGGGGGTGGGGGTGTCTGGGAAGCAGCTACTAACTCTTTGTGTAGTGATGGGCCAGGGTGGGGCACAGTAGCAGGCACCAGGGCCCTGAGTCACGGAGGGAGCCAGGCTGGTACAGAGTGGCTGAGAAGACTGTGCCCCACACATTTCTGAGGGATGATAGGCAAGGCCTCGGGCTTCCTGTCTGTGGTCTGAGAACCTGCTCTGTGTCTGAGCTATGCCCTACCAATGCCAGACCAAGGAGCCATTGGTCTGTGGGGAGGGAGCACTGCACACTGCTTCTGGGGAGGATGGGAGAGAACCACTTCCAAGCCCTTTTCCTGATCCTCTGAACAGAATACAGAAGTGACAAAAGGGGGCTCCATGAGCCACTGCATGGATGGCAGGTGGCACTTGAGACTCTGCTATGTAAACTTCCTGGAGGAAGCATGCGCTCCTGTGCCTGTGTGTCTGTGTGTGTAGATACACAGGTACTTCACACACCTGAGTGCTTCTACACGTGTGACTCTCAATAATCACCTGAGTAGCCCTCTCATTGGCTTAAGGACCTCTCCTGCACGGTGTGTATATGTGCGTATTTTTTAATACACTTGTGAACACAACTGATTCCATGAGCTATATATGTTCAGTCATTCCACAAATAGTTACTGAATGACTACTATGGACATGTGAGAATACTAGGAGAGAGAAGAAATGAAAGGTCTCTTTCCTTGAGTAACATACATGTAATATAAGTGGTACTATATAACTGTGTGGATATGTGAGTGAATGAATGAATGACTGCACTCAGACAGGATCACTGCAATGGAGGATTATTGGTAGGGATGCAGAAGCTAGAGACAGTGGCTTGGGAAAGACTGCTTCACATAAGGAAGTCAAGAGGGGATGTTGGCTAACACAGAATCTCAGGCCTCACCCAAACCTGCCAACTCAGAAACTACATTCTTTCTCCTCTCTCTCTTCTCTCTCTCTTCTCTCTCTCTCTCCTCTCTTTCTCTCTCCTCTCTCTTCCTTCCCCCCTCTCTCTCGCTCTCTCTTTTCCCTCCACCCAGCCACTGAACTGATTGGTATCAAGTGTCATGAATTTATTTTTCCCTTACACAAAACAAGATCCTCCCCAGCTCAGCCTTCCAAGTAATTAGACTACAGGCTTGAGCCACTATATCCAGCCAGAAGCTTCATTTTGGCAAGACTCCTCTGCCTCCCCTGCACACCAAATGCACACCAAACATTGAGAAGCACACTTTCAAATACATTTACATTCATGCCTAAAGGAGAGGAGATAGTGTGCCCTGCACCACAGATCTGCTCCTCTTGCTTATGGAGTAGTAGTTGGTGTTGAGGGTGTTTGTGTATATGGCTTGTATATAAGGTTGTCAAGGATGGCCCTGCAATCTCACAGAGGACTTCCCTTTCCATCTACTTCTGGAATTAGCCAGTCATGAGGCCATTCTGTAACCCACACTCTCAGCTGCTTCTGAAACTGATAGAAACCCATGCATCTAATTGGTGTCAGTCTACTGGCTTATGTCTTGGAAATGAACTCCTTGGTCTAAAGCCATGTCATGCGAGATACCCTGACAGTGGACGGTGCCCGAAGGAGCCTGCAGATGCTGCCACTGTCTGGATGGCACTGCCTCTGCAGGTCATGGTGGGTAGTGGAAGAAAATCCAAATCCAGAATCATTTCCCCTAACCTAGAAGAGGAAGTCTGATGATGTTTGTCTACCACCAGGTGACGTCCACAGCTATTCTGTTTACTGAGTCCACTGAGCAGCCCCAGGGAGGCCAGGGAAAGACACTAATTGGCATACAGAGAGCATACATTGGCATACACATCTTGTCCACCTGTTTACTGAGATCCTTGTAAGACAGCGCAAGCTTTCAGTGAGTGTTCTTCTCACCAAAATAAGCTTATAGTACTGGGTCCATTCTAAGACACCAGTCATATGCCTCTTCCTCATGGTTCCATCTCCTCAATCCTGTCTTCTGGTCGCTTCCAAAGTGTCAGTCTGGTCAGACCATTAGCTACTAACCATGAATCAGCCTCCTCCTTTCCTTCCAGACCAAGGTAGTGAGATACACTGGAAGCCCTGGCCAAAGGGAGGATTTCCCTGTTCATTCTCCAGGGATCTTCCACAGAGCTGTCCACTGCAACATCTGGTCACTTCCAAATGCAGAGTATTCTGCATAAAAGTCAGTTGTAAGCCAGGCTCAGAATTATTTTTCCTTGCAATGAGTTGGCTCTGGGCAATGTCTATAGGGAATACAAATGAAGGCTGAAAAAGATAAATCAGGCTGGCTGTGGAGCTGCCTGTTATGCAATGTACTTGTGTTTTCAAGAAGCTGCTCAGGTCTAGACTGCTACACCATCCCCACCTGATGAAGAGGGTCAGGCATGCTCACTGGAGTTTCCAGGTGGACCAGACAACATGGCAGGTACCATAGTCCATGGCCAGGTGTGATGGTGCCAAAGAGAAAGCCAGGAAGTGTTTCTAAAAAGGCAAATTATTTGCCAAAGAAGGCCTGGCTTTGCTCCCAAACTGAAGAGACTCTGCTGGGATCCTCTCACCTGGCCTTGCCAAAGGCTGCAGGTAGTACTGCCGTCTGCCACAGACTCGGCAGGCTTGGTTGGATCTAATGGGTCATAAGAACTTGGCTTGAAGTCTCAACCAGCTATGACCCATTAGAAGCCAGCAGCTTTTCAATTACCCAGGAAATGGTTTGGCGTGGTGCATGCACAAACACAGGACACATTTCACCTAAAATCTAAAGTAGCCCACGTAGCCTGGAACTGGTGGCTCATGTCTATAATCCTAGATATTCAAGAGACTGAAATCTGAGGATCAGATTGAATCCAGTCCAGCCAGACATCCACAAGACTCATGTCTCCAGTTGACCAGCAAAATGCCAGAAGTAGAGGTGTTTCTCAAGTGGTAGAGCATCACCCTCATTCATACAAAAAAATAGCAAAAGCATGAGACTGAGTTCAAGCCCCAGTGCCAGCATTAAATGTAAGTAAATAAATAGCCTACAAATTGGTATTATCTCATTCTCAGTGCTCTGGTATGCAAAGTTAAACAACCCATTCTTTACTTTGCAAGATGTATGCTCAGTTTCTCAGGTGGTTGCCTGAACCATCGCCTCCAGAAACTTAACTGGAACTTCTGCTCGGTGGGTGCCAATTAATTTCTGTCCCTTACCTCCCTGCCTGAGCCTGCTCAATGGTCGATAAGTAAAGACCACATATGTTTTCTGGTGGTGGGTAGATGACATCAGACCTCTCCATAGACTCGTTTTCCCTTCCTTTGAAACACAATTGACTTCAAGGTATTTGCCATTATCCCATTGTCAAGATTCATGGTTTCCACAGATCCATACCAGTATGGTACCTTGTGCCATGATGAATGGCCAATGTCTCTATGAGCTACTTGTGCATAGAGCTAGAGAGTTGACAGCTCAGGAGCAAGATGGAAGGTACAATGCTTTCCTTCTCATGAAGATCAACTACTTCTAGAATAGGTATGGTGGCTTGTATTTATAAGTCCAGCTACGCAGGAGACTGACTTTGGGAGGATTGTGGTTTCAGGCCAGTCCAGGCAAAACCTTTTTAAAAACCCATCTCCACCAGTAAACTGGGCCTGTCATCCTAGCTATATAGGAGGTGCAAATGGGTGGAGCTCAGTCCAACACAGACCAGGCACATGTTTTAGACCATATGAAAAATAACTAAAGCAAAAAGGGTTAGGAGTATGGCTCAAGTGGTAGAGAATTTGTCTAGCAAGCTCAAATCTCTGAGTTCAAACCCCAGTAGGACCAAAGAAATAAAGACCAAAAAATAATACTTCTAATGGTCTCTGGTGCGAGTAGGAGAGGGAAATAATTCCATGTGTTTGCATTCATTTGTTCCAAACATGAGCCCACATTTGGAACACATGGAACCATAATTGGGACCACCACCTGATTAATTGTAATCATCCATTCTCATTTCTCAGACTCAAACCAGAAAGTTAAATGGAATTCCCACTCCTGCTTCTCTCTTCGACAGTAGCATTAATCTTGTTGGTCTGCCTAAGATGCATTGTTTCTCTGGACATGCAATTTTGATATGGTTTTGGAACATACAGCAGCTGTCTTTGACTTGTCTTTGTTTCAGGGGTCAGAGGACCTTTGTGACAAAGCTGCAGATCCTGAGGGAGCCTGGGGAGTGGCCACAGATAATGCTGCCGTCTGTCCAGGGGCAGCACAAGTCAGCTCCCACCCTAAGCAGTAGATCTGGCTCCTCAGAATTTGTACTCATTTGAACTTAGTGTCCAGTAATTCTTTCTTTTCTCTTTTTCTTTTTCCTGTCCCAGTACTAGGACTTGAACTCAGGGCCTCATACTTTTCCTTAGCTTTTTCCACTTAAGGCTGGCACTCTACTGTTTGCACCACACTTCCACTTCCAGCTTTTTGCTGGTTAACTGGAAGTAGGAGTCTCATATATTTGTCTGCCAGACAAGTCTAATTTGTCTATTTGAGGATTACATTTCAGTTCTCAGATCTCAGCCTCCTGGGCAGCTAGGATGATAGGCATGAACAAACAGTCAGCACCTAGCCTAGATCCAATAATTAAAGATCCAATAATTAAAAGATCTGGGATCTGTACCAATACACCATTACCCTGAAGTGTAGCCATAGGTCCCTTGGGGAAGGGACAAGAGGTATGCCAAGGAACTGAAGTATGATAGTAATTGTCTCATGTTTCCTCAAGGGTACCCTCCCCTCCCTCAAGAAAAGGATTATGGCTGAGTGAAGAATCTGAAACATTTTTTATTGTAATGGCTCGAGTCATTTTTCCCATTTATAACATGCCCATCTTTTTATTGCATAAATCAATATTGGATCATAGTGAGTTCTTCTGGAATTAATCTCATGATACTTAGCCAATTCCAAAAACAAAAAATTCTGAAGTTTGTACTGTTCTGGTTATTTCGAGCTTCTGCTTCTTCTAATGGTCATCCTACCCATAGAGCCTAATGAGTTTCCTATTACTATAACAAAATGCCCGAGGATGTGAAACAACGAAGAAAAGGGGTTTCTTTAACTCACAGTTTTGAGTTTGGAGGCAGAAGATTTGAATATCACTGCAAAGGATCTGGAAAGATCTCCATGGTGGCATCACGTCCTGGCAATGCTAAAGGAAGACATCAGCTTTCAGGACAGGAAATCAGAATGCAGGAAAGCCCGACTAGCTCTTTGATGCCAACCTCTCCTAAGAGAAGAACTCAGGTCCCACAGGAACTCCTTCAATTCTTCTGAGGATGATTCCTCAGGGATCTCCTCTAAGATCACTTCTTAAAAGGTCCCACGGCCTTGTCATGTCTTCAATGGGGGACATACTTGGCCCACAATCAATCCACAGCACCTCCTGCCCTCTGACCTCTCAGTGCTACCACATGGCTCCTGTCACCGCAGGAGCCTGCCATCCCCATTGAAATCAGGACTCTACTCAGAACCCACATCTCTCCTGCTTGGCATAATCCCCACAGGAGTCTTTGGAAAGCACTCTCTTCATCAAGGATGTTTCATTTTTTCTGTAGTGGAGTTTGAATTCAGAGGCTTGAGATTGTTAGACAAGTGCTCTCTTGCTCAAGCCACCCCTCCAGAATGGCGCTTTTGTGCCAATCCTGAGGATTAAATTCAGGGCCTGAATTTAATTAGTTGTTGTTGTTGTTGTTGTTGTTGTTTGCTCAAGGCTGGAGCTCTACCACTTGAGCCACAGCTTCACTTCTGGCTTTTTGCTGGTTAATTGGAGGTAAGAATCTTGTGGACTTTCCTGCCTGGGCTGGCTTCGAAACCAAGTCCTCAGGTCTCAGTTTTCTCTAGTTTTAGTTTTCTTTGTTTGGATTTTTTCTCCAATAGGGTCTTGCATTTTTCCCCAGGGAAGCCTATACTGTAAACCGTCATTCATACTTTATAAGTAGGATGAGTGGCCTGTCTCACTGTGCCCAGCTTTTTATTGGTTGATAACGTGTTCTATGAGTTTTGATCTAGGGCTGTCCTTGAGCTTCAATCCCCTTGATCTCAGCCTGTTAAGGAGCTGAGATTACAGGTGTACGCCATCATACCCAAGTCAAGGAGCATATCTTTTAAAGTCTGAGTGGAGAGAGTATTTTCTACACTGTCTTAGGTGTCAGGGTTTGAAGTGAGGGTCCTCTTCTTTCTTCTGATTTCCTTACACTAAGAGATCTCTTTCCACTCCTCAAACCAGAGCACTGAATCAAAGCTCAGATAAGCCAGAAATTCCTTCTGAGATTTTTTTTTCTGGTCCTGGGGCTTGAACCCAGGACTTAGGTGCTATCCCTGAGCTTTTGCATTCAAGACTAGTGCTCTACCACTTTGAGCCACAATACCCCTTCCAGTTTTTGGTGGTTGACTAGAGATAAGAGTCTCTATGGACTTTCCTGCCTGGGCTGGCTTTGAAAGTCAGTCCTCAGATCTCAGCCTCTTGAGTAGCTAGGATTACAGGCGTGAGCCACTAGTGCTGGGCCCCTTGAGAATTTATCTGCACATGTATGGGCCAGAACTTTGCCAAGATAAATTAGTAAAGTCTTGTCATTCTGTCAGTAAGTTAAGCATCTCTTCCCAAAATTTGACTTCATAATTGGTCCCCAGGAACATGGTGGAATTTGGTCCTTTTGTCAGCCTGGAGGGACAATGAGAGGCTCTCCTTTCCTAGCAAATGTCCCCTCTCAGCCCAGGAGCTTTAACCCAGGCAGGATGAGGCCTCATACAGGCCAGGGGGCGGGGAGCAGTGTGGCTGGCACCGTGACTCTGGGGACATCTAGATCCCTAGGTCTACCATCCTTTTGAGCTCATTCTCATTCTCAGTGCTACCTTTTCTAGATAATTCCTGGAGTTTTCCAGAAGAACCCTGTAAAGATTATGAATCTAACTAGATGATCTAGTCAAGCAATCTGATAGATCAAACCAGACCTCTGGGTTTGGGTCATTTTAGCTCTGATAAAGGATGAAATTCTTTTTTCTAGGTAGTAAAAACTGTTTGGGCAATGACTTGGGACAAGACCCCCACCTCCTGGTGATAGGAAGGTGGCTCAGTGGTAGAGTGCTTACCTTGCAAGCATGAGACCCTGGGTTCAATTCCTCAGCACCACATAAACAGAAAAAGCCAGAAGTGGCACTGTGGCTCAAGTGGTAGAGAGCTAGCCTTGAGCTGAAGAGCTGAGGGACAGTATCCAGGCCCAGAGTTCAGGCCCCACGACCAACAAACCACCCCCCCTCATCCCACCTCCCACCTGACAGGTGGCAAACAGAGGCCTAACCTTGGAGGACCTGGAGCAGGCAGCCAGAGCACCTAACAGGCTACAACTGTGGCCCAGCCTTCCCTTCTCTGGGACTGTTTCCTCATCTGTAAAAGTAGGACTGTTGGGGTAATCAAGCCGTGGAAACTACTGCTATTACTACATATGTTTGGACAATATGGACACTATTTTTTTCCCTGCAGTACTTGGGATTTGAACTTCCTAGGCACTACCATTGAGCCACAGCCCAGCTTGTATTTGCATTAGTTATTTTTTGGGTAGGATCTCACATTTTTTTGCCTGGGGCCAACCTCAGATAATCTTCCAACCTACAGCTTCCCACATAGCTGAGATGACAAGTAACTGCCACAATGCCAGGCTGCTTGGTGGAGGTGGGGAATCTTACTTTCTAACTACTTTAATTCTCTCCTCTTAATCTCTGCCTCCTGGTGTACCGGTGATTACAGGTGTGAGCCACCTCATCCAGCTGGAGGTATTTTTAGTTCAATAAATACGCCCTTGTTGTTCTCAGATGTTCTTTCCCTTTCTTGTATTCCCCTCCTCTCTCTGTGTTCAACGTTCTCTAGTCTTTCTGGACTCAGCCGCCCAAGGTGGCCTGCCACCTGCACACCCATCTCAGTGCTGACCAACAGCACCATGACCTTCTGGGGCGGTCCCTCCTACCCCTACAGCCTTCCAGCCTATAACCCCAGGGCTCAGCACACTGAGAGCACTTAGAAAAAGAGTCACTGGATGGCTGGGTGAATGTTTGTCTTCAAAATGAGAAAACATCCTTCACACAAAAGTGACCAGTTTGAGGCCAGCTGCCTGTGGCTTATGCCTGTAATCCTAACTACTCAGGAGTCAGAGACCTAAAGATCAGGGTTTGAAGCCAGCCCAGGCAAGAAAATCAGTGAGACTCTCCCTGAACTCTGGGCCTGGGCACTGTTCCTCAGTTCTTCAGCTTAAGGCTAGTGCTCTACCACTTGAGCCACAGCGTCACTTCTGGCTTTTTCTGCTTATGTGGTGCTGAGGAATCAAAGCCAGGGCCTCATGCATGCAAGGCAAGCATTCTAGCACTGAGCCACCTTCCCAAACACTGTGAGACTCTTATCTCCAGTAAACCCCAGAAAACCAGAAGTGGCACTCTGGCTCAAAGTAGTAGAGCACTATCCTTGAACAAAAGAGCTCGGTGACAGCACCCAGGCCCTGAGTTCAAGCCCCATAACCAACCAATAAAAAAGAAAAGGAAAGAAAAACTCACCATCCAGTGGGGGAAACAACTCAGAAAGAAACACAGGGTGAGCACAGTCATTTCATGTAGGTGCACCGGCTACACATGAAGTCAATCAGGTCGTTTGATGGAGAGCGGAAGGGACAGGGTGTTGGGAGCCAACTATCTCACTGGAACATCTTGAGGCTGTTTCACCTTCTCACCCTGCCCTAAGTAGCGACCACCTTTTCACCTTGCCCTAAGCAAGCACCCTGCAGCTGCTTCGGCCAATGAAAAAGCTTCCTTATTCCAAGCATATAAATACCCTTGTGTGAAAAATAAAAATTGGCAGCTTGATCAGAATCCCTGTCTTGCTGTCATTCTTTGTGTCTCTTGTCCCTTCATTCCTTCTCGCTTAGGTTCACTGCCCTCGTTGAAGTCCTGCGGGTCGGGACACAGGGTTAGGATTCCAAGGAGTTGATGTGTAAGCCAGAACTGAGAGATGCAAAGAAGCTTGCTATGAAATTGAGAGAACAAGGTAGCTGAACATGGCAACAGCCAATCTTTGCAAAGGCCCTGAGGTAGAAACTTAAAATTATAGGGAAACAAAATCGCCAGAGTAGCTGAAGCATGGGAGAAAGGGAAAAGAGGTATCTGTCAGGTTGAAGATGAGCACCCTTCTGTACTCACGTGGCTAGTCTCACCTACCCCTGTGCTTGGATGATGGGCTCCTAGGCAGGCTGAGTGCTCAAGTAAGACCCTAGCTTTATTCCCCAGGCCCTACTGTTTAAGGAACCCTGGTTCTTTCTGGCAGCAAGTGCACCCCCACTCCCACCCCAATCACAGCTCTGACTGCAGCCTGCCACACCTTGTGCATGTTCTCAGCCTATGGCCATCCCTGCAGGATCTTGCCAACCCTCCCAATTATCAACTTCCAGCCTGGACCTAAATGGCCGAATCTTAGAAGCCCATTATTCTCAAACCACACAAAAGGAGACAGCTCTGGGGGAACCACAGTGTGGCAGAGGAGGGCACACAGCAGGAGATGGCCGAGATAAACACGAGATTTGGCCCACGGTAAGCTGCTGAGAACAGGGAAGGGGCTGGGTGTGGCATGCCTAGGTGGTGATGCCACACACACACACACACACACACACACACACCACTCATGGAGGACATTGGCAGGGGCCTCTGACTCCCCCAGAGAGCTTGTCCTGGCTGCTATCTGATGAAGAAGAAGCTGTAAGCTTCAGGAGCCAACACGGTTGACAGGACAGCTCCAAAGAGCTGGAAATCAGTGCCCGGAAGAGCTGGGCGGCAAGAGGAATGAAGGGGCCAAGAAAGAGACTCAGGGGCCAAGAAAGAGACAAAGATCCTACTCAGTAGGGACCCCAGAGGATTTTTTGGAGGGAGAGTTCAGTCCTTGCTCCTCCGCCTTCCCTCTACACTGGTCCCTTCCTTTTCCGTGGTTAACCCTTCCTTTTCCTCTTTCCCACGCACACACACGTCACAGACCATGCTCATCCCCACCTCTGCTCCCCCCACCTGCTGCCCCTCACTTCATCCACCCTTCCCTCAAGACCCTGCAGGCCCCTGTCTCATCCACCACGTTTTCCTGGGCCAGTCCTGTGGGGAGGGGCTGTCCTGACCTTTGCACGGCACAACTCCTTCATACTGTAAAGGGTCACACGGTAGAGGCAGGATTAGAACTTAAGGCTCCTGACTCTCAAAAGCTCTCCTTGCATACTAAGACCTTAGGCACTATACTTCCTGAGCATCCTGAACAAAATCTAGGATGCAGACTGAAGGCCACCCAAAAGATGGTGGTATTCTGAAGGGCTACCACTTCACTGCAGGTTCTGAGGGATGCTGGCCAGCCTGCAAGTCCTGCCCCGTTCTGGGGAGCTTGCAATAAGTAGTCTGTGAGGTACAGCACACTATGGGATCACCCAAAGACTTGTTCAGTGACAAACCAAGAAAGGACCCAAAGCAGAGCCCCCCCAGTCTAGCAGAAACTTGTAACAAAAGCGTTTAACTCAGTCTAGGACAGACCTCTCTAGACATGCTGCATTAGGCAGCTTTCTGTTACTGTGACGGAATGCTGTAGAAAACCCACTAACAAGGAAGAAACGTTTGTTTGGGCTCACAATGAACTCACGTTTCAGTTCATGGTAGCGTTCCATTCTGTTGCAGCCCAGTACATACATCATGGCGGGAGTGTGAGGCAGAGGTCTATTCCCCTCTGCATGGCTGGAAAATACAGAGGAAGGGGAAGGAGCAACCAGGGTCCCCGTATCCTTTTCAAGGGTAAAGCGCCAATGACCTCACTTCTTCCCAACCATGCCACAGGCTGGTGACCCAGCCTGGACCCAGTAGCGTTTGGGAGATGCTTCCAAACCATGGCATGGTGCTGGGACTGGGGTCCGCAGTGTGGTGGGCAATAGATGATGAGTGGAGAAGGGAAGGGCATTCCAGCAGAGGGAAAGGCCAGACGAGGAGATCCAGGAAGGGAATGGGTCTTGAAATCAGACAGGGAGTCTGCAGGCTCAGGAGATGCATGGCCTCCAGCACTTCATCCTAAAAGCAAGGGGACTCCACCATGGGGTTTCCCACAGGGGAACAGCATGCTGTCTGGCTAAGCTCTCTGACTGCAGTGGAGGGAAGAGTTGGAAAGGAACCAGGTGGGTGTGGGACCTGCCTGGAGGCTGCTGTGCTTGCCTAGTGGGTTGTCAAAGGAGACACCCAGTGTATGAAGCTGTGGGGGGAAGGACTATGTGAGGAGCCAACAGAGGACAGTCAGAGAAGCCACGCCCCCATGAAGGTAGTTGGTTTGTGTGATGAGGGGAAGGTGGAAAATTGGGGGCAGGGACTAGGGAGGGGGGAAGAGGGCGGAGTCAGTGAGGCCACACCCCCACAGGGGCTCTTGGTCTGCATAAGGGGGAGGTGGATGGGGTTAGGGTTGGGAATGGGACAGGAACTGACAAGGCGGAGTCAGGGGTGTGCACCGAGCAAGGGGGAAGCAAGTACTTAGGTGTGGGCGCTATGAAGGGGTACTGGGGAGAAAGGATAAGTTGATCTTTGACAGCTTTTGAGTTGCTGCAGTTGCGAGGATCTGGGAACAGAAGGGATTGGCAGTGAGCTGCAGCCCAGGCCTGTGTAATAGGTACAAACATAAGGCTCTCACTGAACTGCACCTTCTCCATATCCCTTTTTCCTGTTGTTGTTTACTGCTCAGTTATAGGGCTTGACCTCAGGAGCTGGCCACTGTCCCTGAGCTTTTTGCTCAAGGCTAAGTGCTCTACCACTTTGAGCCACATCTCAACTTTCAGCTTTCTGGTGGCTAATTAGAGGTAAGAGACTCATGGACTTTCCTGCCCAGGCTGGCTTTTAGCTGCAATCCTCAGCCTCTTGAGTAGCTCGGATTACAGGCATAAGCAATGAGCCCTTTCAAGACCAGGTGTCACCATTCCAACTTCAGAGTAGGAAACTGAGGCTCCGGCAATGACGAATAGCTTGACTAGTATTCTAGGGCAAGGATGCCATGGAGGTAGGAACCGGGTTGGCCTCCCTTTACCCAGATGTCCCCCACTCACCCCAGGTCTCCTCGGCCTGATCTGGAAGGAGTTCCCAGCCAGGAGCTCACCCCACAGAGGGAACCAGAGCAGACACAGTTGGGTCAGGATGGGCACATGATGGGAACCTTCCTTGCAGGATCCCCACTAGGGCAAAGGAAGGCAGAGGGAGGTGGGCAGGATTCCCACCCCACCCTTCTGTCCAAAAATGTGCACTGATGCCAGCTTTGTGCTATGCCCTCTGTGATGGGCCGGCCCTTCACACTCAAGAAAGGGTACTGCGGATGACAGTTTATAGTCCAAGGCCCCAGAGGGAAGGAGGTCGCAAGGTGCAGAACAGGACTCATGTGACTGTAGATCCAGAATCTCAGGTCTGCTCTCCAAGACCTAGAGATCAGAGAGCAGCTGGTGGAGGCAGAAGAGTTCTGGGCCAGCAGGGGGTGCTGGTGCAGCAGATATTCAGCCTGAAGGCCTGTGGGGAGTCTGCAGGGAGTCTGAAGATTACCAAGGCTTCATGCTGGGGAGCAGAAGGCAGCCCGGCACAAGAGACCCCATGTGGTATAAAAAACACAGGCTGGGCATTTCATAGGCTACACTTGTGCTTAGATCCTTGTTACTACTTGGCCTGGGGTAAGTCTTAGTCAACTCAGGCCATCATAACAAAATACCATAGACTGGGCAGTTTAAATAACAGAAATCCATGTTCTCATAGTTCTGGAGCTGGACAGGTTGGCAGGTTCCATATCTGGGCCCTCTCCTGACATGCAGACAGCCACCTTCTTGCTGCATGCTGGCGGGCAGAGACAGAGGGCTGGTCTTGTTTTCTTTTCCTATAAGACCTCAGTTCTGCGTGTTTAGGGCCCCACCCTTAGGCCTCATTCCTCCATTACTTCCTAAAGACTGCTCCCCCCTTACCTACAGTCCCATTGGGATTAAGACTTTACCATGTGAACTTGGGGGCAGAGGGACATAATTCAGTCCCAAGGAGTATTGTTGGCACCCAGTATGTAGTGGGCTGCGTGAGAAGCAGGCCAAGTTCTTCACGAGAGTCAGAGGAGGAGCACAGACGTCAGAACCAGCACAGTGGAGGTCCGCACCCTCATTCACTGGGCTGGGTCTCCCACCTTTGCACACAACAGGTGCCTGGCTAATGGTAGATCCGAGTCTTCAGCACAGGAAATAGCCATGATGCCCACAGGGCCCTGGAATGGGATTGAGACCTTAACCACCTGCCAAGATTTGCTCTGCAAACAACTCACCAAACTCCTGCCTTTAGGCTGGGCTTTGGGCCATGCATGGAGGCTTTTGGGAGAGGAGTCCTCAGCCTTGTCCTCCAGACTCAAGCAGGGGGTCTCCTGCTGGCCGCATGAGAGAAGGGCTGGCACCACCGGTTTGAGGTGTGCACTGATTAAGTGCCTCCTGGTGCCTGACCCAGCACATGGCCTCACAGGCCCAAATAGCGCCACCGATAAGACGAACAGATAAGGACTCAACAAGTTGAAGGCCACAGTTGCAGAGCTGGTAGGTGGAGGTATAGGCTGGCTCCCATTTTTCTGGTGCTCCCTTTGCAAAGGCTATTGCTCACTGAGAGATTGGAGCTAGAGAGACAGCATCACATGCCAGCGCTGCCACTTAGCCTCTGGTGATCTTGGGTAACTCATGTCCAGCCTCAGCCTCAGGCTCCCCACTTGGAAAGTGAACCCCTTAGGCCTGGTTGGAGAAGCCAAGGAATGGAGAACACAAAAAGGGATTTCATGAGTTTGTACAGATTGGCTCTTTCCCTCCTTTCCTCTCAAACTACCTCTGTGAGGTTAGCCTTGGTACCACAGAAGAAAAAAAAAAAAGAGGATCAGAGAGTCTGCCTAGTCTGCCCAAGATCACACAGTGAAAAATCAGCTCCACCTGACTGCAGAGCTCCCACTCTTCCTAGCAAAATTTTTTGCCAGTGATTCTTTCCTATCCCAGGGCGGAGCGGTTTTCTTTCTCTACAACTGGCCCATCTGGGATCACAGAAAGCCTTTAGAAACACTTTGACAGGAAGTCCCAGGGTGAGGGACCCTCCTGGGGTGCTAGCCTCATCCCAGGAAGCCTGGATAACTCTGCTTTAGAGCAAGATATTCTTGGGAAAGTTTCTTATCCCTGCGTCAGTTTCCCTCCTCTTTAAAACAAAAGTGGGGTTTGTTTTTCAACCTAGGGCATAGGGTATTTCCTGCTCCTTTTTGTTCCTCATGTCTAGCTATTCTATCCTAGAGGCCCCTGCCCAGGCTCCCCTCTCCAGTATACCCTAAGGTGAGCCCCAAGGTGAGCTGGGTGGAAGGCAGTGCACTGAGGGTCCTACCACCTTGCAAGGGTGTGGCCTCAGTCTGGCTCAGGTTCCAGGAGCCCAACTGAGGCTTCTTCCTGATGTGCCCCATTGCAGGCAGGACCTCAGGCAAGCTGCGCGTGAGGGGGAGGCACAAGGGACCCGGCACAGGGCTTCCAGAGGCAGAAGGAGTTGTCCAGCAGCTCTGGCTTCTTCACTGTTCTCTGAAACATCTGGGTCCCTCTGTCCATGCGGAATATCAGAGGCACAGGCTGATCCTAGAAGGGCCTTAGCCCTGAATCCCAAATGATCATTCCATTTTTCTGGTCAAGCCCACTGGGTAAACTGAATGGCCTTCCTATGAGCAAGGGCATTGGCTAAAAGGCCACGCTCCCAGCCCACCTTCCCAGCCTGCAGGAAGGCTCTGCAGGAATAGCACACTCCATGTAGGAGGGCCCTGCGTGGTGGAGAGAATGTAGAGGAATCACAAATGCAATGAGCTGCCAAGACCCGCCCACTCCCACCACCAAGCAGAGGAAAGATTTCAAGTACTTTGGAAATAATTGTTGGCGAGGCTGGTATATCATTTCTAACCAAGGTGTCCCGTGTCCCTCAGAAATGGCTCATTATGTCATTGAGCATCTTTCTCTTCTCCAGGATCCAGCTGCCGGAAGGAAGCCTGTTCTCACCAGGTGCCACACTAGGCTGTCATGAACACCCAAAGGAATGCTAGTTGCATTAAAAAAATTCTCCCCCAGCTGTGTGTCCTTGGATAAGTGCACTGGCTTCTCTGAGGAGCCTGAAGTTCATTATTCATTTTTTTGGGGGGGGTCCAGTAGTGGGCCTGAACTCTGGGCCTGGGCAATGTCCCTCAGCTCCTCAGCTCAAGGCTAGTGCTCTACCACCTGAGCCACAGCGCCACTTCCAGCTTTTTTCTTGTTGCTTATGTGATAGCTGAGGAATCGAACCCAGGGCTTCAGGCATGCAAGGCAAGCGCTCTACCACTGAGCCACCTTCCCAGCCCCAAGTTCATTATTCTTAAAGCAGGAACTGCTGCAAAGAATCAGCGCATTCACCTGGTGCATAGTAGGTGCTCATTATATGTGGATTTCTCTTCCCTTGTAGATCCTGAAGAGAACTGTAGATGGGAGAGATTCTATATTTAATGGAGAAAGGAGGAGAAGTGTCCTGAATTCTGGGGAACAAAGAGAAGCAACGTTCTCAGAGCTATCCACTTCCATCCTGCAAAAGGGCTGGTCAAATCCCACCCTATGGATGCTCCCAGCCTCTGCATGAAGAGAATGGTGGTGGTGATGAGGATGCAGACAGATACGAGGCCCTGCCTTCCAGGCCCCATTAAAGCTCCAGGAGGTTTACCACCACCACCACCACCCTTTCAAAATGAAGCTGGAAGCCTGGCACCAATGGCTCATAATCTTAGCTACTCAGGAGGCTGAGATCTGAGGATCTCAGAGGTTTGAAGCCAGCCCAGTCAGAAAAGTTTGTGAGACTCTCCTCCAATTAACCAGCAAAAAGCTAGATGTGAGGTATGGTTCAAGTGGCAGTGCCAAGCTTGAGCAAACAAAAGCCAAGTGAGAACATGAGGCCCTGAGCTCAAGCCCCAGTATGGGCACAAAAAACAGAAGCAAGCAAGAAGGAAAGGAGGGAGGGAAGGGGGGGAGGGAGGGAGGAAGGAAGGAAGGAAGAGATGCAAGAAATAATGGCTGAGCAGAGATTGAGTGAGTGAAGGAAATCCACCAGGCTTGACAGAACAGCTGCAAGGAAACCCTGGTGCATAGATCTGGGGTGAGGTGGGGTGACGGGGTTGGGGGAACTGGCCGTACACGGGTGCCAGGAGGGCACTGGAGCACGCTGTGTGTGAAGAACAGCTAAGAAGCCAACAGGCTGGACTGTGGGTCCCAGGCAGATGGGTAGAAACCAGATCTGCGTCTCTCAGCTGCAGCATGGAGCCATGATGGGTTCATGGGCAGGGTGTTGTGTGAACACAGGGCTGTCCTGTGTGGCTCACAAAACAGCTCCAGAGAGGCAGCTTGAAGCCCCCTAAGAGGCCAGTCATGTGACAATGGAAATGGAGGAGTGAGCTGCCCATAGCCAGAGGCATGCAAGCCAGGGATGGGAGGCAGAGCTCTGGGTATCCTGGACCACATACACTCATGTCAGTGCCCTGTGACCAGCTGTCTGCTGGGGACTAAAACAGGTCTGCGCCGGCGCTGCTGAGGGGCTGGGATGGGCTGCGTGGGCACTGCTGTGAACAAGCTCATGGCCCTTTGGGGAGGAGCCCCGTAGTGTGTTTGCAAGCCCCTGCTGGTCTCTGCTGACCATGGCTATGGCTGTGAGCCAGCTTCCAGGAGCAGGGCAGCCAGGGACCCCTGGGTGTGTATCTTCCTCACCTCCCTGCGAGACTGGCTCTCTGTTCCTCATCTGTTCAATGGGAAGAGCCCACGGCACGGCCCTCTGGCGGCCAACGGCTCAGAGCTCTTACTGCTGCTAACAATTCACAGGAATGTTGGAAAGGCACCCAGCAGAGACCCAGGGTGGGCAGGGAGGACCTCAGACCCCCATGCGGCTCTCCAGGCTGGCCCCCAGCCTTGATCTGCCCTTCCCCCACTAGCCAGCCTGTCCAGGAGGGCTATAGTGTGGGCTCCAGGATACAAGACAGGTGTCAGGACAGAAGACCTCCCCTCACCAGACAGCCCCGGGCCAGGTACTTGCACAGCCTGGGGAGGGAGGCTCCTGCTCACTGGCATTTCTGGAGCTGCCCGGCGCCAGGGTGGGGGCTGGGGCCTGGCACAGATCACAGCTCCACAGCCAATTGCTCACTAATCCACCCTCCACATCTGCTTCAAAATAACTTAATTAGCCTGGAAGAGCTGCTGGCAGCCTGCCAGGGAGGGGCCCAGAGGAGGGGCCCCCAGAGCCTCCCAACAGGCGGGCCCCCCACACTGCAGGAAGAAGCCTGATAGGAGAAGAGACCCCCACCCCTCCTGAGGAATGTGGGGACTCACCCCACCACAGATCAAACCCCACTTTACAGATGAGGAAACCTAACCACGAAGGGGGCTGAGGGGCCCAGTAAACCAGACAGGAAGAAAGTCAGAGGCCAGAAATCAGCACTCCTACCAGAGGGCTCAACGCGGACCTCAGGAGGGACCTCGGGCTGTGGGCTGGGAGCTGTGGGGCTGGGAGGACAGCTGGGGACACTCAGATCATCACATGGGAAGCCTGGTATGGTGGCCAGGATTCCCTGCTCCCCGCCACCCCAAGGACACTGGAGGTGGCCCAGGGCTTAGGGATGAGGTGTCCAGGCGGAGTTCAGGTGGGACAGGGTACATCACCGCCAGCTAGGTCCTTTCTTACTCTTCTCCATCAGCTGCTGAGCTGGGTGCTTCCCCTGGGTGAAGATGGGGGTGTGTGTTTGTGTGAGTGTGCACGCACACATGTGTGTTACTCTGAAGCTCAAGGAACACCCAGCAAGGAGAAGCTCTGCCCCACACTGTCAAGTCCAAGGCCAATTCCCAGCTCTCCCTGCATTGCTCTCCTCAGCCCTCCCAGCCCAGGCCACTGCCACCATCCTGGACCCCATTCTCATGCCAGATACTGGCTACCTCCCCCTGCTCACCCCACCCTCCACCCAGCCTGCCCGCATCCCCTCCCAAACTCCCCATCCAATAGATCTTCCCCAGCCCAGGCCACTCTCTCTCTCTCTCTCTCTCTCTCTCACACACACACACACACACACACATCCATATACACATACACACACAGGGTATGCACAAAGGGGATTTTTTTTTCAGAACTCTAATCTCACCTGGCTATATCCTTCCTCCCATCCCCAAAGCAACCTCAGTAACCTGTCCCTAAAGGCCACCTGGCCTTGACCTGTCCCCTTCACTGGGCCAAAGGAGCGCAGCATCTCAGAGCACGGGCTGAGACCTGTGCGGGCTGCTGGGTGAGTGTGTGGAGGCGTTACAGCAGCTTCTGGGCTCTTTCTTCATGGGGACACAGTGCCAGTTGCCCTCAGTGAGGGGCGCTGTGCAGCTTACTGCCAGCACCACCAGGCTGCCTGCTCCTGGCGCCCTGCAACCCCACCACCTGCGTACCACAGCCTTCCCAGCCTCCAGCTGTCCTTCTTCTGGGTTCTCAGAAGCCATGTCTATATTTATCTATGTAGCATTTCACAAATGGGGACTGGGACTTGTGTTGTGCTTGAAGAATGTATGCATGCGTGCATGCATGAGTGAATGATGTGTGAATCCCAGCAAATGGATCAGTAGGGACAAGGTTGAAAGGAGGAATCAGACCTGCCACACACACACACACACACACACACACACACACAACCTTCTCTTCTGTCGGTGGTGGCCCGAGCAGGTGATCAGACAGGAACCCCAACGCAGGTCCCTCTTCTTTGAGGAGTCCCCTCCACGTCCCCTGGCACAGCCTGCCTTAGCTTGTATCTGAGGCAAAAAGAGTGTGTCAGGTCCAGATCCCAGACAAGCAGCCTGCAGGGGGAAGCCCTGAGCCCTGAGGCTGGTCTTCAGGGTTGTTGGTGGGCTGCTGGCTGCCAGCTGGCAACTGGGGAGCGCCTGGGCCTGGTAGTGCCGCCAAACGCCCACTGGCACCAGCCGTTAGTTTCCAGGGCCTGCCCACGAGCTAGCGGGCATGCTGGGCCCAGGTGGCCCTAAAAGTGTCCTGCCAGGAAGAGACAGCCTCTGGGAGGGTGGTCTGGGGGGAGATGTGGGGGTGGGGGTGGGAGATGGGGGTGGCAGGGCCAGCTTTCACCATCCCTCTCTCCACATGAGGACACCAGGCTGGTGAGCAGAGTCACTCCAAATTGCAGTGTGACCCTGGACCAGTTGCAGGCTGGTCATGATGGCAGGGGTCTCTTCTGCATAACCAAGGGCAGTGGCCAGGCAGTGGTTCCTGGGCATCATGGTGTGGAGCACTCAGCACGGAGTGGGCAGGAAGAGCTGTGGCCACAAGAGGGCATCAGAGCCTCACCCTGCCGGGAACAGAGGCCACCGGGCCTCCAGGTGGGGCTGGGAAGGCAGCTGTGGCTAAGCTGGAGCTGTATCTTGGGAGGAAGGGGGGTTAAGGGAGGGGCTACCTGTCCCTGTCCCCAGGCAAAGCACCAATTCACCTGATGGTTATACTGCCTAGCTTTGGTAAATATCTGCTTCAAAACAGCAGGATGAGTGACTGGAAAGAGGCAGCGGTATTAGTGGGTATTTTACAGGAAGGTAAGCTCTGAGAGTCTCCGGGATTTGCCCAGTCACTGCTGGTCAGCAGTGTGGGTTAGTCCTCCTCCACCCCCCACCTCCGAGCAGAGACAAAGCTCTGATCCTGGACCCCCTAGGAAGAGATAAAGCCCAGCTTTGAGCAGCACAAAGGTGTGACCATAATCATAAGTAATCACAAGGCCCTTCAGTGTACCCAGCCCTGGGTTGTTCTGCATGCACCATTAGCACCTCAGTACCCTGTAAGGGAGGCCCCAGCATCCAATCACACCAGTTCAGCCTCACAATCCACACCCCCCCACTCTCCTACTGAGCTCCTGGCAAACATTCTGTTTAGAAAAACTCCTGGCCACTTTCCTCTTCCTGCCCACCCAGTGGGGTCCCCCACCCTCTCCCCTGGACTTAGCCTCAGGCCCAACCCCCGGACCTCCTCTGGGGGATGGGGACAGACATGGCCACAGAAGATCCAGTTAGAGTAGGCGTGGCTGTGAGGGTCTTGTACACACAGGATCCCAAAGAGCTGAGCAGCCGTCCTCCCAAAAGCCTTGATTCCAGAAGTTAGAAATAAAGCAGCCCACCAATCTGCGGGCTAGGACATGCCTCTGCGGAGCCCCATCCCTAGTCCCTCCTCCCCCTAACCCTCTCCTCTGTCCACCTCCTCATGCCCCGCCCCCTCCCCAAGCCTGGCCTAGGTCTCACCCAATCAATCCGCCTTCGTCCCAGGACTGTCCCAGGACCCCTTCTCCATACAGCCCCCCACCCTTCATCTCAGTCCCTCATTTCCAATAAGTCTCCCCCTCTGCAGTCTGTCCAACTAGCTTCTCTTGGGCCACACATACTCACTCAGAGCCCCATTTCCTGCCTCCAGCCTTGGCTCCGGTCTGGCCCCCTCCACCCTGCCCAATGGCCTGGTCTTCATTGATCTGTCATATAGGTTTTCTTCCTTCCCTGTCCAGCCTTTCTGCAGCCATGCCCTTGGCACCCAGCCTGACCCCTCAAAAGTCCCTCCCCATTCTCCAAAGAGCCAATCAAGGGACAGCCCTCCCCTCCCTTCTCCCTTCTTCCCCTCCCTCAATATACCAGTCTATGTCTGTAGGCCAGGTTTAAAACTCTCCCGTCAGCCCATGCTGGCTGCCATCCACCTATTCTTCCCCCTTCCCAGAGACATTTCAAATCTTTGTTGTAAATTATTGCCTCAACAGCTGCTGTTTCCCAATCCATTGCAGCCAGCCCCTAGCCCCCCCAACATGTGACGGATCCTTGCTAACTCCAGCAGCCTTTCCCCAGCCCACCCAGCCCCACAAGGCAGGTACTGCAAGCATTCCCATGTTGCAGGTGGAGATGAGCCTCTGTGGTACAGAGTGGTTGATTGACTTGTTCAAAGTGGAACAGTGACTAAGCCTTAAAGCTAAGTTCTCTCTCCTGGATATCACATACAATCTCAAACTTGCTATGACCAAAACAAGCCCCCTGGCTCTGCCTGGAACTTACTCCTAGCCAAGCTGAGCTTTGGCTTGGCTGATGAGTAGTGACTTAGCCTTGGGTAACTTTATGAACCACATAGAGTAGTACATAGCAAAGCACTCATCCCACGGAGGTGTCTCAGTGAATATGAGACCCGCTTCTACTTGTTACAGACATCTGCCCTTTCCTCACTTCTAAGATGGGTTTGGGGGACAGCAGTCTGGCCCCTCATTCAGCAGCTGGGCTTTCTGCACCTCTTATCATTCAGACAGCTTTGGTTTTTAACCTTGTGTGTTTGGCATAAATGCACCGTTTCAAACTCTAAAATAAAGCTTCCAGAAGTTAAAGACCTAGGGGGTTGGAATATTCCTGCAGGGGCAATTAGAGTGAATTAGCATCACTGATTTTTTTTTTGGTTAGTTGTGGGGCTTGAACTCTGGGCCTGGGCGCTGTCCCTCAGCTCTTCAGCTCAAGGCGAGTGCTCTACCACTTGAGCCACAGCGCCACTTCCATTTTTCTGAATGGTTTATTGGAGATAAGAGTCTCACGGACTTTCCTGCCCGAGCTGGCTTTGAACCGTGATCCTCAGATCTCAGCCTCCTGAGTAGCTAGGATTACAGGTGAGAGCCACTAACACCCAGCTAGCATCACTGATTTGAATCTCCAGGATCCCAACCCAGGGGCAACCCGGAGGTGCTCTTTGATACGCTCAGGAAACAGCAGCTGGGGATGGGAGAGCCGGCCCTGCCCTTCCCAGGCCTGGGGAGGGGTCGGGAGACAAGAGCAGCCTCTCCAGGCTGTGTGATTCTGGCAAGCTCAAACCCCACTTTGGGCTGCAGCCTCTTCATCTGGAGGCAGGGCTACTATGCTTGAGTCAGACAGGTAAGCCCAAGTGCTCGGGTAGAGACTCTGGCCTGGAGCCCAGGGTTTGTAAGAATGGCTGCTGGGAGGAGCACTGTGTGTGAAGTCTGCACCAGGCAGTCATGCCCCGCCATGCCCCAGGCAGCTGAGGTCCTTCCAGTTCTGGACAGGCACGGAGATAGAGGTTGGGTTCCACCTGTGGAGCCTTTGGGCTATTCCCACCTGCCTTTGAGCATTTCTTTCCTTCTCAAATAGGGTCTCACCATATAGCTCAAGTCCGCCTCTACCTCAAGATACTCCAGCCTCTGCCTCTCAAGTACTGGAATTACAGGCATGAACAACCACACTCACTGGATGGATCATTGTACAGATGAGGAGACTGAGACCTGGCTCTAAGGTCTAGGGTTGTAACTTTTATACTCACAGGTAGCTAGGGCCTTGCCTTGCTCACGGTCCCTCCGTGCTCTCTCAGTGCCCTACTTCATGCAGAATACAAAGATTCTGGAGCCAGCAAGCCCCGCTCTGTGCCTAGAGCTGGACAAGGAGCAAGCTTGTCTCTCTGAGCCTCCGTTTGTCTAGCTATAAAAGGGGGGGTGGACCCCTGGTGGGTAAATAAATAATTATGTAAAATACAGACACGGTGCCTGACCAGAGTGAGTACTCAACCTTGTTGAGTAAAGTTGAGGAAGTTCAGAGCCTCACACCCATTCATGAGATAGGCTCTGTTAGCCACATTTTGCCGTCAGTAAATTGAGACTCAGAGAGGTTTAGCAACCTGCCTAAGGCCACAGAGCAGGAGGACTGAGGCTCAGACCCAATCTGAGGGGTCAGGATGGAGAGTAATAAGTCAGAGCCTTGAGGATAGAAAAAGGAGGAGAGACAGAAGAGGAAGGGAAGGGGGAGGGCTGCTGCAGGCGGAATGGGTATCAGAGGTGCAGCCACAGGGTGCAGGCAGCTTGCCCTGGGAGGAAGCCAGTGCCAAGCGGGTCAGGGAGCGCAGCACTGGCTGGTGTGGGCGCCCTCCCCTTCCCGCTGCTCTCCGTGACCTCCACTCAGCCCACACAGCCACTGGCATCCTAATGAGGCTCTGTCAACAGGGTAGGGGGAGGCTCTCCCACGTGACAGCACTCAGCAAGGCCTCCCTCCCTCTGCTGGGGCCAGGTGAAGCCAGGGTCTGCCTCCCACCCCACAGTCAGCAGTGCCCCCTACACGCCCCCCTCCCACTTCAGCAGGGGCTGAGTCTTACTTAGGTCATAGATGCAGGAGATGAGCATAAGCCCACAACCCTGGATGGCTCTCAACCAACCCTAGGAAACATGAGTGGCAGGGTGGTGCCCACCTGGGTGGGGGCCACCCACAGTCGGCTCTCTGCAGTGCCCACCGGCCCCGCTCTCCCCCCCCCCCGGCAGAGGCCAACAGCTGGGCATTCCTAGGGCATGACAAAGTCATCAGAGGCCAGGGCTGTTTTTCTAGTTGGGGCTTTTTCCCCAGAAGAGGCAGTGGGTGGTAAGTGGAAAGCAGTCCCTGACCCAGAGAATGGCAGGCTCTAGTTTCCTAACACTGGTTCACAGCAGCCATTTGAGAATGGCGGGAAATATGTCCAAGGGAGATTTAAGGGTTCCTCCCAGTGGCCTGGGAACCTGGGCATGTGCAGATGTAATGAGCTCTGCATTCCTGCCACTCCTGCTATCCAGAGGTGCTCAGGGATCCCCAAATCTTTCAGGTTCCATCCCTAGTTCTTCGCTGAACCCCTGCTGAGGGCCTGGTCCTAGCTTTCAGTCTCATCAGCAAATCCTGTGCAGACTTGTCTGCCAGCTTCTCACTAAGGCTCTGTCCAGGAGAGGCCACAGCACCTGGCCCTTTCAGCCTTCCCTCTTCACCCACCCCTCCCCACACCCTGGCTCCTGGCTCTTGACTCCTACTATCTTCTTTATCAGATAGAGATGAAATTTACACACAGTAAAGCATATTGATTGGAAAGAGCAGCTCAGTGGTGCAGCTCTCACCCCAAATGAGCTCTAGAACACTTCCTTCCCCCAGGGTGTTCTCCTGGGGACACTCCTGGGGACAGCTCCTCCCCTACGCTCTGACCTCTGTCAACCCCTGGCCAGACATGAAGAGCCTATTTCTGGATGATCTTTTGCACACAACGAGCTCTATAGGAATGACAGCTTACCCATCTTGCCCCTGGCATCTCCTGGCACAGAGCAGCTACTTGGAAGCCTATAGGAGGGACAAGAAGGCTAAAGGGTGGGCCTCTGCTCTCAGAGCCTCCCCTGAGGCCTGGACTCCTTGGCCTGGCAGGCACACACACACACCCCTCCAACATTCCCCCTCACACCTCCACCTGGACTCCGTCCTGCTCTGCCCCTACACCATGCCCTTCCTCTGGTGGTTTCCTTCACCTTCTGGACTCTTGGACTCAGGATCGGATGCCCAAGGTGGCCACCCTCACACTGAGAGGCTGTGCTGACCATGCTGCCTAGGGTGTCTGGACACAGCTGCCCCGACGTTGGCTCTTTGACAATCATCACAGTGATTGCAGTGACCTACCGAATTGAGCAAGAAGCCAGAAGATCAACCTTCCCTTTACCACACACACACACACACACACACACACACACACACACACACAGAGGTGAACTTCCCCATCTGTAAATCAGGTACCTCAGCTCTGACAGCTCCTGTGAATGTAAATCAGTATATGTGAGATAAAGAACCAGACCCAGAGAGTGAATAGTTACTGATGACAGGATCGCAGGCATTGGCTGAGATGTCCTGAGCACAAACCCACCGGTGTCAGATGCTGGCTGGGGATGACCACGTAGGCCAATGCCTGGCTCTTACCGCTCTCGGCTGTATGCCTGAGATCATAGTAGGATGAGTGAGCACAAACATAAGAATGCCTAGAAGAGGGCTGGCATACCTGGGGCTCAGCTGAGTTTAGTGCCTATCGGCATTCCTGGTGCCCACTGTCACTTTGCAAAGTCCTGGAGTCAATACAAGAGAGCAGAGCAAAGAGGCAGTAATATTTACTTGCTGCCACCAGAGGGCGCCAGGATGCAGCCAAAGCCTCCGAAGGGCACCAAGGGCTCCCTAACTCAGCCTAGCCAGAGACTCTCTCTGCAAAGAGGGAGGTGCCAGCCATGAGCTTATCAAAGAACCAAGAGACCCAGCTACCTGGCTAGCCCTTTCTCCAGAAGAAGAACACCTTGGCCTGACATTCTGTTCATCTCTTTTTCGTTCTTTTTTCTTTTGTTTCTGTGCTACTGGAGATTGCACCCAGAGCTCCTATTTGAGTGTGTGTGTGTGTGTGTGTGTGTGTGTGTGTGTGTGTTCCAGTAGAGTCTTGGTAACTTTGCCTAGGCTGACCTCAAACTCATCATCCTCTGCTTCCTGAATAGCTGGGATTACAGACATATGCCACGACACCTGCCTGCGTTTGATCCATTAAGCCTATTAACCGATGGGCAAACTGAGGCTGAAGAGAAAAAAACCAATCCTAGGCCATGAGGTGAAAGCTGGCCTCCCTATAACCTACCAACTGACTTCTTGTACTTTCCGTTAGACTTCCTGTAGTATGTCTCCCAAGCAAGGCTGAGGAGTCGGCTCCTGTGCCCACCGCTCATGCTCCTCCCACGGGGAGGAGGGGAGACAGGGCTGGAAAGGCTGGACAGGGCTGGGCTTGCAGAGAGATAGAGACAAAGCAACACAGGAAAAGAGGAGAATGTAGAAGAGAGAGAAATCTGAGTGATGTAAGAGACAGACAGAAGGACAGAGAAACAGAACCCTGGGGGAGATCTGAGGGAGGAAAGACGGAGACAGGTTAGAGATGGAGAGTCAAGACTGTGGAAGAAAGGTTCAGAAGAGGGAAGGCGGGAGTCAGAGAGGAATGGAGACCCACTCAGAGGAGAGAGCCAGGGGTAGGGCAGAGGTGCTTAGTCCTAGCTTTGTTTCCTAGCTTTGCCCCTATCTCTCGGTTCCACCACCCACCCCAGCAAGCTAGACACCCTCTCTGGGGATGGCAGTTGAACAGAGCTCCCTGGGGCTCCTGAGGCAGACAGACATGGTCCCTAGGGCCATGTTGCTAAGAGATATCATCCCAGAGCCAGAGCCTAGCTCCAGAGCCTCCCCCAAGGTGGGCCTTGGGATTCATCTGAGGGACCCAGTTCCTGCCCTTCAGCCCAGGCAGGCCCCTGCCGGGCACCCCATGACCTCTGCAGGGAGGAGACAATTCATGTGTGACAAGTGTCCACCATTTGCCTGTCCTCTCCCAGGCCTTGTAGCCTGTTCTACTCTTGAGAATCTCTGAACTTCTCTGGACCTGGCTCCAGGTGCATAGAGGCCCAGTTCAAATCTTACCCAGCCCTTTACCAGTCCTGTGATCTTAGGCAAGTCACTGTGCCCTTGAGTCTCAGTCCCCGATCTGTGCCATCAGGCTGTCCAACAGGACAATTGTGACATGGTGAGGGAGAGACCGAGGCAGACTGGCTTCGAACTCTGTCCCTGTCCACAGAAAGCATGGGTGGAACACCCCTGCCTATCCCCAGTTGTCTGGGTGACTCTATCCTAGCCCCCTTGGAGCCCGCTGACTCACAGCAATCTCTGGGGGTAGGCCTGCCCTGACCCCTCCCCTCCAGACACACAGACAGACCCAGTGAGAGGCAAACGTGGAACCCATTTCTAGCTTTCCATGATCCTCAATGCTGTTTGGGGGCCTCTGGTAGGCGGATTTGCTCCAAACCATTTTAAGCAAACCCACTGCAGCTTCACAGGGCCCATGACACAGGGACAGCCATTGCTCACACTGTGCCTCTATCCTGGTCCTCATGTGAGGAATGGGGCAGCTGGCACTTGGGCTGAGGCTGGAAGTTTTGAGAACATAGCTTTTAACCTCCAGCTCCCATATCTGATCAAACCCAGAGACACCCACAGGGAGGCGGAGTAAAAACCAGGGTTGCCCAGGGCTCCTCCCCAAGGCCCAGCCTTGGCCTGGCTTCGCAGAGAGATGAGAACCTTGAGCGAAGCAGAGGGGGAACCAGGGCCGCGCTGGAATGAGATTTATGGTGTGCATAGCATTCGGTGCTCTCTGCCCACCATAAATCTCTGGTTGCAGGCCGACCAGGCCCCAGGCCAGAGGCAGGGGGCATCTTCAGAGCATAGCATTCAGGGAAGAACCTCCTCTTACTCTAGCATGGCCCTTTGGGGAGATCTAAGAACCCCCTCCTCCCAAGCAAAGGCCCGGTGCCTCCAGGATCTTCTGGAGCCCAAGGACACATGGCCACGCATAGGGCATTGAGCCCAATACCTCTGACCTTGTGTTGATTTGCTCATTCCTGGTCCTCCACAGAGACAACAGAGACAGTATATGAGGTGGGGGCTGCTACTGCCAGCTGTGCCAGGCCACTCAAACCTGTGCCTTCCAAGCCAGACCCATGACGGTGTGGAGAGATATGCCCGAAGGAAAGACTAACCTCTTCTTGCCCTGGTCTGATGAACCCCAGCCACCCCTCAGCCTTTTACTTAAAAATGTTCTGGGTACATGCCTGGAATCCTAGGATTGACATTGAATTTGGAGGCTGGTCTTAGGCAAAAGCACAAGACCTTACCAAAACAAAACAAAAATACAAAAACCCCCCTCCCCAAAACTCAAGGAACAACAGGGTAGAGCTCAAGGTCCTGAGTTCAAACTCCAGTACTACTCTAAAACAATTATTTTTCTTTCTTTTTTGTTTTGTGCCAATCTTGGGACTTGAACTCAGGGCCTGGGCACTGTCCCTGAGCTTCTTTTGCTCAAAGCTAGCACTCTACCACTTGAGCCACAGCGCCACTTCCGGCTTTTTCTGCCCATGTGGTACTGAGGAATCAAACCCAGGGCTTCATGCATGCTGTGCAAGCACTCTACCACTAAGCCACCTTCCCAGCCCCTCTAAAAAATTTTATACCACACACACACACCCATGCATGCATGCACTGAGAAGGCAGAGAACACTCAGAAGCATCCTCTTCCAGTGGCCAGCTTCTTTGCCCTGCCCAGGACACTAGGCACAAATCTGGGCCATTCTGAGATCTCTCCTAGGTCCTCTGTCCTTTGCTAGAAGCCTGCCTGGGACCAGGGAGGTGAAAGGAGAATAGAGGGCAGGAGCAGAGCGAGCTAAGGGACATGTGGCTGTCATGAGCCTGGGCAGTCAGTGCCAGGTGGGGGCTGACTCTTCCACGCCCAAGGCTGTGACCCTGGAGGCCTGGTGGGCTCCCCTTCCTCTGTTCTCCCTGCTCCGCCATCCAGGAACCCTCCCACATGATTCAAATCCTGGCTCAGGTACTGTCTAGCACCAGTAACATTGCATGAGTCCCGGGGCCACAAGTGTCAGATAGGAGACTGAGGGAGCACGGAGGCATGTGACAGCCCATGAGGCAGGAAGGCTGAAGCCTGCAGGACACACTGGGGGAGTAGAACCAGGCCAGTTGTGTGTGTTCATGTCCACCTACACTGTCCGTGCATGTGTGCATGTGCCTGTGTGCTTAAGGGTGCACTGTGTATACTGCCTGCTTGAGAGACACGTGTGCACGTATGTGTGTGCACTCGTATCCATGTGCACATGTATGGACACATGTGTATGTGCACTTGTATCCATGTGCACATGTGTGGACACTTTTGTGTAGTGAGTGTGTTTATGTAGGCACACACATGGACATGCACAAACATGGAGGACACAGAAAACCTTTCCAGCTCCTCTTAGCCTGTCATTCTTTATTCCTCCACTCTGGGGCTCAGCAGCTGAGAACCCAGATAGCCTGCACTGGAGGCAAGGTGAGTGGGAGCTGGTCACGATAGCCCCTCAAAAGGCCCCTCTGATCTTCTTTATGCCTACCAAAACCCATAGCTCTGTCAAAGCAGCCCCTGCCTGCTCTCGGCTGACGTGTGGCACCAGAGCTGGCCTTCCAAGCCAGTCCCCAAATAGGCTCATTAGTAACAACGACCCCTAAATCCTAGTGGGGCATTGGGAAGGATTCTCAATCAATAAGGCCCTTTCCTGTCCATTATCCCTTTGCCCCTGAAAGTTTCCTGTGACACTCAAGGGCACCAAGCTCAGAGACAAATAGGGCCTCTCTAAAGTTACACAGGAGGTCAGTGGCAGAGCCAGCCTAGCCTAGCCACAGAAAACAGGAAGTGTCTAAGCTCCCTGGAGGAACCTTGGACCCTGGGACTCTGCTCCTACTCCCCACCCCCCACCCCCCTGCCTGAGCTCTGCTCAGATCCCACGGTCCCAACTACCCATGGGTCTCCGTCCTATGCTTGCTGCCTCCAACCCCTTCCCTCTAAGCCTCCGCAGAAACAGTCCATGCATGCCAGGCCCGCCTGGCTGCCTGAGCCCTAACCACCACCCTCTCCCCACTGGTGAAGTCTGCATCCACTTCTCACAGTGCAGCTTTCGCCACCCAAGCTTTCCTATTGGATTTTCTCCATGCACCCGCCCCCACCCCCATGCTCCTGGTCCATCACTGTCAATGTTGCCCCTTCAGTTCTAAACCTAAATCCCCCGCCTTGGAGAATCGTCCCTCCACATCTCCTCCAAGGCAGGCTTCAGCATTGACGTAGCTCTATTTCTTTATAGCGCTGTCCACCTCCCCCTGGTCTGATTACTAATGTTCCCAGCATGAAGTCAAGAGACACATGGCTCCAAGATTGTCCAGATATGGCAGGCACGTAGTAGGGTTTGGGAAAAACTTTGTTGAAAAAGTGAACGATCAAAGGCTGGAGAGATAAAGGAGCCCATGGTCTCCCACCACCCTGTATGATTGAAGTGGAAGCCCTGCTGGCATCTAGCAGGAGCAGCTCTTAGAAGGGCTGGCCAGTCCCTCAGCTAGCCACTGGCAGGTCCTGTGGTGCAGATGGCCTGGTAAAAGCTTCTGGAGGGTCCCTTTTCCTTCTGCTAGGTGTCCTGGGGATGTGGGGAGAAGCCCTGTCTCTAGGACCATGCAGACTCCACTGTATATTTCTGCCTTAGCCCACACTTGCTGTGGACCAGTGCCTGGCCATCTCTGGGTCTCACTCTTCATCCAAAATCAAGAAAACTGAAGAAGCTAGTCTTTGTCTTTCTATGGTTACCAGCTTCCTAGATGGTCCCCAATGCTCATCACTTCCTGGGAGTCACAGCCCAGTGCTACCACAGGATAGGGCTATGTGTGAACTGTGGGACGTTGTAAAATGAGAGAACCGTTCCTGAGACACAGTCATTTCTTCTAGGGAACTGGCTTCCATGTGGTAGGATGCTCTAGCAACTGATGGAGACAAATCAAGATTTTCTGCCAACAACTTGCACCACAGCTAGGGGTGTGTGGTGGAGTCACCTCAGGAGCTGGTCCTTCAGCCCCACAGCCAACCACAGCCCTGGATGAGGTTGTGGCTATGTGAGAGACCCTGAGCCTGAAACCACCAGGTCAAGCTAGATCCATAGTGGCAGGTTGGTGAGGTGAATGCACACCATTGCAAGCCACAGGTTTAGGGAGACACATTATACAGAAATATATAACAGATCCATCTTTCGTCATCCATCGCTTCCTGTCCACCCCAAAGCCTGCCTGACCTATTGGGTCTTTCAGATTCAGTGGTTGCCTCCCCCTGCCCACACTACATGGATGAGTTCTTCAAAGCTCATGTGTTCAAGGGTCAGCTTTTGCAGCCTTGGGAATCAAACCCACGGACCTGGGCATGCTGGGCAAGAGTTCTACTACTTAGCTATACACCTCGTATTGGAACCTTCTTTCTCAAAGCAAGTGTTGCCAAGGGACCTATAAGATATGCAGCAGGGCCCTTATGAATGAGTCAGGGCCGCTATGACAAGGAAAAGCTAGTCATCCCAGGAGGGGGACAAGTTCAGGCCCCCTTGGTCCCCTCCATGTGCCTTCTCACCAAGTGGTGGCCTCTGCCATGTTATGACACAACCAGAAAATCCTCACCAGATGCCGCTGATCTATCTTGGACTTCCTACCTCCAGAACCATAAACCTTTGTTGTGTATTCATTACTCAGTACCTGATATTCCGTTGTAGCAGCACAAAATGGAGTAAGCCAAAACCCGCCCAGACCACCCTCTGTGTCTCCATTTCCACACGTGGCCATGGCCACCTGCTTCCCCCAGAACCCTACACACAACATGGCTGTACCTTAGCCCCTTCCTCACCCACCTCGCACATCCAGTCACCAACAAAGCCCTGTCCGTCCAATCCCCAGCCCACAATTGATTTCCTCCTTCTCTTGATCCATCCACACACCGGCCCCAGAGCAGGCCCGCCCCCTCACCTATTACAGCAGTCCTGCCCTTACTGCCATCCTTGCCATCCTCACCTCAGTCCATCCTTCATGCTGGCACTGAAGGCAAAGAATTTACACAACTTAGATTTGATCATGGTGCTCTTGCTCTATAACCTTCTGTGACTCCCTTGTTTGAATAAGGCCCAAATCCTGTGGGCTGACATTTCAGACCTTTAATCCTTGTCCCTTGGTTACCTCTCAAGCCTCCTTGTCTCTAGCTTTTCTTTGTCTCTACTATAATACTCCACAGAGGAGGAGCTATTCCTAGTTCTCTGAACACAATAGTTTCAGGCCTCTGCACCTCTGCTCACAGGGTTCTAATTGGAATCACCTCCCCTTCTTTGCCTGGAAAACTCCTTCTAACCTGTCAAAACCCAGCCACTCTGACCATGAAAGGCTGGGCTCTTTTGGGTCCCTGGCACCTTGTTGGATTGCAACAGTCAGTTTCCATGTTGTGTGTCCAAACAGATGAGCTCAAAAGCAGATGCATCTTTCCCTCTCTGTTTCTAGCTCTGTCCTCAGGAGCTAACTGCCCGAGTCCAGCCAGCTTCTCCCAGTGAAGACCTTCAGCATGGCCTTTCAAGTTGATGCACTTAAAACCCACTTTGGCTGGATATGTTGCTAAAAGATATGATAGACTCCCTGGCCTTTATATATGACATGCTTTAACCTTGTAGATTGTAGACTTGTGTCAATACGTACACAGAGTTTTTCTTGGAGCTCATCCAGGGGATAAAGGACTCCAGGTCTGGAGAGCTGGAATGACTTGCTCAAGTCAAGTAAGTAGCTTATGAGATAAACTTTAATGACTGTCTGGGCTATAGTGTGGTGGCACTCATTGCTGTCCCAAAGGGTTTTGAATCCTTGCCTTGCCTCTGCACTAAAGTGGCCCCAGAGTCTGTGTCCTTTGAGTGTTTGTCTGTTTTTATACTTTTCGTGTCTGTGCATTGGCAGTGTACCTCTCTTATCCTGAAAAGGAACGATCAGCACTACAGACTCGAATGGGGAACACCTGGCCAATGGGGACATGGAATACTTCCTGCCCTCCCTCAGCTGGGCTACAGGGGTTGTTTTTTGTTGTTTTTCTTCCTGTGGTTTTTTGTCTGTTTGTTTGTCTTGTTTGTTTGTTTTTTTGTCAATCATAGGGTTTGAACTCAGGGCCTGGGCACTAAGCTTTTTTGCTCAAGGCTAGCACTCTACCACTTTGAGCCACAGCTCTACTTCTGGTTTTCTGGTGGTTAACTGGAGATAAGAGTCTAACAGATTTTCCTGCCTGGACTGGCTTTGAACCAAGAGTCTCAGATCTCAGCCTCCTGAGTAGCTGAGATTTCAGGTGTGAGCCACCAGTACCAGGTAAGTGATCCAGGTTGATTAGACAAAAAGGAAGTGTAACGTAGTTCTAGTGGGGTGAGATGTCCATATAACATGAAGGACCCAGCCGGCCAGAGACCTGTAAATCTACATGCAAGGAGAAAGGGGTGGATCTAGAAATATGTGATCTACCTTTCCACATCCCCTGTCAGAGGCAAAAGACCCAGTGTGTGGAAGGCAAAGGAAGAGGGGTCCTAGGCATGGGGTAGAGGAGCCGCTCAGGCAGCGGCATCAGCAACAAACGGATAGTGGTGGAAAGGGGAGCAATGAGATAGGAGACATGAACTCTAGGCCCAGCCCTCCACTAGCTACTATATGACAAGAGTAGCCAACAACCCCTCTGTGTGTCAGTTCCAGAATCTGTACTGGGGGCATTCCCTCCATTATGGTGTTATAGTGAGGATAAAGATGGTCTGGAGTCCCAAGCCAGAGACAAGACCCTGAGGCATACCCAGAGAAAGTAGATCTAAGATGGGCGCTGGTGGCCCACACCTGTAATGCTAGCTACTAAGGAGGCTGAGATCTGAGGATCATGAAACCTGTCCAGGACGGAAAATCTGTGAGACTCTTATCTCTAATTAACCAGCAAAAAGCCAGAAGTGGAGCTGTGGCTCGAATGGTAGAGTGCCAACATTGAATATAAAAGCTAATGGACAGTACAGGCACCAAAGAATAATAACAACAACAACAATAATAAAGTAAGTCTATGTTGCCCTTATTTGGGGACCTGGGCTAAAGGGACTCCATCTCCAACTTCCAGGAAAAGGAAGAAGGGAATCACATACAGAACTTCCAAAACCTGCCCCCAGCACCCCTGCAGGTGACACATGACCCCTTTGTCTTATTCGACCTACTCCTGGCTAGTCACATGGTCACACTCATTATCTCCCTACCAGGTCAGGGAAGTTCAGTGGCACCTAGCACCCAGAAGGAAAGAAGCAAGGGGAGGAAGGTATATTTGGTAGGAAACAAGAAGAAAAACAATCATATCACAGAAGGGGAAAGTGTCACTTACTTAGATGACAGAGCCCCAGTAAGAAGGTTCTGCGAAGGTGTCATTGGAGCAGAGATGTGAACAAAGTCAAGGAGCAATCCCATAGAAAGGGTAGGACAGAAGGAACCAAATGTCCTGGGGCAGATGGGGACCACTCCTGGGGAACAGTAACCCAGGAGCAAGAAAAACAGAAGCACTCTGCAAAGAAGCCACCATTCAGTGAGTACTTGCTGGGCCTCAGCAGGCTTGGACTTTTTTTTTTTAATGAGCTAGGACTTGTCTGCTGTCCTAGGATGGTTGTAAGGAAGTAGTATAGCTCATGAATAAATGCAGTCCCCAAAGCTAGACTGTCTGAGGCCAAAGACTCCTCACTTCACTTCTCACTAGCCAGCTATTGCCCTTGGACAAGGCGCTTGACCTCTCTGAGGCTGGGCTTCCTGGTGTGTTCAGTTGAAAGTAATTATATCCCAGGATTATTATCATGATGAAGTGCTTCAGGCAGGTCCCAAGCCTGGTGGTACTACTATACATACTACTACAGCTGCATTAGCTAGTATTCTAATCCTGGGTCTCTGGTTTGGGAAGTCCCCTTCTCCCATCCCTCCTGACAGCCACCATAAGCCCATATCCCCAAATCTCAGTTCTGGATCTCATCTCCCTCTCTTTCATCCCAGAGATCCACCTTTCCGCCGCTTCTCTCTCCACTTCCCTGACCCTCAGCTTCTACCTAAGATACCTGGGCCAAAGCCTTTGCGCTTGCCCAGGCTGGGAGGCCTAAGCCCATGGGGGAACACCAGCCCTCCCTAGGGCCTGCCCCAGCAGGTGGTACTCACTGCAAAGCTGCCAGGTGGATTCCCAGCCGTCCGTGCCCTCCTCCCTGTGGAGGCCAGGAAAACGTGGGTCCCACACTTGCAGTCCCCACCCAACCCTGGCAGCCGTGTTTTCCCGTTGGCATGAGCTGGCACCTCACCCAGGAGGGAAAAGCAGCTGTGGAGATGGTGGGAGAGTTCCTCCCGCTGCTGGATTTGTAAAACAATTGATTAAAGACAATGCAATTAATTATTCTTTGATGAAATAGTGGAAATTACCCAAGAAAATGAAGATTTCAGCAGCAGAACATTAAACCCCTCTAATTATGTCATTTCTGAAAGAAAAAAAAAGAGAGGGAGAAAGAGAGAAAGGATAGAAGTGGCAGGATGGAGGGAAGAAAAAGAGTTTAAAAATAGATGGGGTGACCCTGGGGCTCCATGCAGGCAGAGCAGAGCGGGAGGGAAAGATGGATGCATGCATGGATGGATGCATGCATGCATGCATGCATGGATGCATGGATGGATGGATGGATGACTGTGGCTAGTCACCTCAGGCCTGGACTACATCGCTGCAAGGGAAATCTGAAATTACAGAGCTCTCAGTAGGGGGCCAGAGGCAGCCTGGAGGGCCAGACACTGGGATACGTGTCTTGGGTGCCAAAGCATCCTCACACTGAATCTAAAACTTTCTTCCCTTTGTACATAAGAGAGGAGGCTCAGAGAGGCACTATGATTTGCCCAAGGATGCACAGAGATAGGACTTGAACTCAGGTGTCTAACTCTAAAATCTATATTTTTGCAACCTCACCTGGCTGTAGTCTGTCTTCAGCGGTGGGCATTGTACATGTTCTCACTAGGAGCTGTTCTGATAGCCATTCCCTGAGTGTCTTCATGGCCACTAAATCTCTGGGCCGGTGTGAGGGCTGGGTGGCTCCTACATGCCAAATTCTCTGGTGATCCAAGTTGGGACACAAGTCCTCTGGGATTTGTAAGTGCTTCCTAGCCCCTGTCCTCTGTGATCCCTGCAGATGGGCTTCTGTAGCCTTTGAGGGTGGCAAGTGGGACTCTGGTCCTGGCCCAGCCATGTCTCCATGGGGGCTTCAGAGATTCAATAGGCCCTGGGCCAGGAGCCGAAAGTCTAAAACCTCATCTGGCTCTGCCAGGGGCTGCTGGATAGCCCTGAGGTGTCCCCCTTGCTTCTTGAATCTCAATTTTCCTCTCTGCAAAAGAGACATACATATCTACCAATTCCCCTGAGGCTACTGGACACAGCCAGCCCTATTCAATAGTGAATTCAGACCTAAGAAGCCAAAATCAGCTCCAAAAAGGGTGGGGAAAAGAGAGGTCAGAAATCCTGGGCCAGTAGAAGAGGGTCATGGCCACTACTTTAGGAGTTGGGCTGTGGATCCAAGTGGGAGCAGAGAGAAACCCTGCAGGGGCAGAGGGGAAGAGGGGCAAGAAATAGGGTTAAGTCCCACACCCCTCCCCTTCCAACACCATCCAAGGCGTTCAGTTTCCTGGAATGGCTAGTACTGGCTGGTAGGGCCCATGCAGTTGCTGTGATTCTTTCTCAGCTCAGCTCAGATTCCTTTGCCCAAGTTGCTCTGTAGCCTCCTCTGCTGGACCATCATTTTTCTGGACACTCCAAGGCACAATGCATCTCATTTTTATAAGTTAAAATGACCAATCTAATCTAGCATCAAAACTCCAACTTCTCAGTTGGTCTTAACAGAGTTTTTCTGCTCTGGCTTGGCCTGGCTCTGGATGAGAAATGGGAGAAAGGTGGGGGTGAGGCCCAGTCCACCGGAAAGATGGGGGCCAAGAGGTTCAGAGAGAACCAAGAGGTTCAGAGCATTGTTGTGGAAGGCAGGGACCCTTCCCCAGTATTTCCCTGATGTTGGGCCTGGCAGTTGTTAGGGCTCAGCTCTTACTAAGCTTCACTCTACTCAGACTCCAAGAGGCTCCCTGGATTTTCAAGTAGACCCTTAGTGCGGTGAGCCTGGGAATAGGTATGCTGACCTCTGCTAGAGCCTAGTGCAGCTCCTCCACTATAGATAGCACCTATTCAGCCCTTCTTGACCCTTCTAAAGGCAGGATGCATGCAGTTTTTCTCTACAGGATGCATGCAGTTTTCCCAAGAGGTTCTACTGAGGCCCAAGTTCAGGTGGATGAGAGGCACTTGCCCTCCCATAAAATGTATTGGTCAAAAGGGCTCACACTACAGTTTCCCCACTCTCACCGTCCCACCCCCCTGTACTCACCTGCTTTATCGTGGCCGAAAAGTGGGTGGATAAAGTACATGATCCCAGTGGGGGTCATGTTTCAATTTAGGATAGTGGGGTTCTTGGCATAAGAACTAATCCCAAAGGAGCAAGACCCTATTTGGACACTAGTTATGCTCCTCCTGCTAATTTAGACTCCTTTGGCCACAGCCCCACCTCTGCCTGTCCTGGGGCTGCTCCACAGCACCTCCCTCAGGCCACTCCTGAGCACCTGGACAAGGAGGCCAAGGCCTGAAGCAGGGCAGAGGTCAGGGCTCTCATGGCACTGTTGAGCCAAGACCCACCCAACCCAAGCCACCCAACTCACAGACTGGTGCTCCTTCCAGGGCTCAGTCCCAGCCCCCCTCTCTCTGTGGGACTGAACTGAGCCAATGAGGGGCTACAGCAGGAAGAATCTGTTCCCCACAGAGGCAGCTACAAGGCTTTTGAGAAGAACAAGGTTGGGAGCCAGCTGGGCCTGTGTTTGATTCCTGAGGCTATTGCTTTCTAGCTGTCATTCTAGGCCATGATTTCTCCCCCTGTAAAATGGGTATGATAACATCGAGTCTATAGGGTTGCTGGGAAGTTTCATTGAGACAAAGCCCTAACCAGGAGCTGATGCAAAGCAGGTCAGTTCCCTTAGGACTCCCTTTCCTGAAGAATTCCTCCTTCCCTGGGCTCTACTCCAAGTCAGAGACCAAGTTTCTGGCTGAAGCGAGAGGAGGGCTACGGTGTGCCAGGGGCCCGAGAAGACCCCTAAGGTCTGGGGGAGGGAGGGGCATAGCTTGGAAGGGAGGGCAGTTCTTCCCACTCCTCTGCTCCCAAACCCCTCCCACCAGGGATGGCACTCCACCCCTCCCCCAGCTCCCAGCACAGATGGCAGGAAGGAAATGCCAAGACTTAGAGGCAGGGAGGGGCCACCAGCCCCCAGCAGCTTGCCAAGCTTCCCACAGGAGGAAGAAACAAGTCCCCTCCCTTGCCTATGGCACTGCCCCTCCAAGAGCCACAGCCCACTGATGCCCTGGTGCCTTGCATCCTGTTGTCATGGTAACCAGGACGAGCGAGCTGATGAGCTGACGTGCCGACAGGCAGACCAGGAGCTGCTGCCACATGAATCACTTGAACTTGATGTGACAGACACAGGCGGGCAGCCTACGTGGGGGTGGAGGGAGGCGGTGCCCCTGTGGGCAGGAATCATGACCAGGCATGGGGTTGTAGAGTTGAGGGGTGGGGGGAGGCACACTTAGTCTGAATCCCTCTGGCTGTGGCAGGTTTAGAAGACTCAGAAACCCATGAGACCCTAGAGGCTCCCACCCCTTGGACCTGGAATGTGTCCTTTCCAAGCCCCCATTCTTCATTTAGCCCACTGGGAGAAACTGTGTGGGAAAGATGCAATAAAGAATGGGCAAGGGCTTGTTCTGTGAATTGAAGCATGGCACCAGTGTGGCTATTGTGGAAACCCCAAAGGCTCTGTCATCACCCTGACTTGGGCTTCAGCCCCCTTTCTGCCTCCTGCTGGCCACGTGCCAACCCTGACTTTCTGGATGGGGAGAAAACAGCCTCCCTGATTGCATTCAATGATCCACTTTAGTCACGTAATAAAAACTTTCCCAGGCCCATCTGCATACCAGCCCCTGGGCTAGGTGCTAGGGACACAATGTCCCACCCCTCAGCAAGGGGCAGACTCAAAAGCCAGGACCACAGGCCATGAGAATGACTGGGGTTGTGATGCTACAAATGAAAGACAGCATGTGGAGTACCTGGGCGAGGGCTGACTTCAGAAGGGAGAGAGGAGAGAAGGGGGCATCTTAGCTGTGACCTCAGAAGAGCAGGGCTGTCCTGCTCCAGGCCCTAGGATGGCAGGGCAAGCATCCTAGGAAAGAAGAGGCAGGAGGACAGCCTCTGTGGCTACAACTGGGCCAGTGGGGCTTGAGAGAGCTGGTGGATTCTTCTCCATGCAATGGGACGCGGGAGGACTTGGTGTTAAGACGGGAAGCACTGTAACTTGATCACCATTGGCCTGTTGAAGAGCGCTGGCATATAGAGTGTGTACCTGTGGGCCAGCCCAGACAGAAGTCAATTCAAATGTACAGAGCAGACTGAACACTAGCAGCATGCAATAAAGACTGACAGAAGTAAGCCCATTTAGGACTCATTCATCGTCTTGACATGGGGGTGAGGGGAAAGGGAGAGAGTGCAAGGTCTCTGGCTTTAGTATGAAGAGGATTGGCAGGAAGTCCAGGTGACCTGTGGGTCATCTCTAAAAATGAGAGTGAAGCCAAGCATGGTTGTTCATGTCTATAATCCCAGCACTCATAAACCTGATGACATACATAGTAAGACCCTGCCTCAAAAAATGGTTTTAAAAAGATGAGCACTTCTCTTCAGCTTCCCCTCCACTGTCTCCAGGAGGTTTCCCCGCTCTGGAAGAAGTACATGACAAGGCCACCTAGCAGGCAACCTGGGCGACAGAGTAAGTGACAGAGACATATCTGGGACATCTGCAGGCACATAGGGGGATTTGTTGGCTCATGAATCCAAGGCACTGACTCAAGCGAATGTCCCAGAGCAGCTCCACTCTGAGTCCTCTCTAGGCCCAGTCACCTGTGCCACCTGCCCACCGGCCTCTCCCCACCAAGCTCCCCAGACTTTTGGGGAAAGTAAAACCTATTCTCTCTCTCTCTCTCTCTCTTTCTCTCTCTCCCCTCTTTTACCCCTGCCTTTCTTTCTCTCTCTCTCTCTTTCCCTCCCTCCCTCCCTCTTTCTGTTTCTCTGTCTCTCTTCAAAAAGGCTTGCTTGGCCACCTTGGTTCTAAGTATAGGAAGATAACTAAGAACACCTGTAATCAAGTTCTCCAGAGTTCAAGGCCAACTTGGCTACATAGTAAGACTTTGTCTCAAAAACAAAAAACAAACCCACGGGAGAGGGAAAAGCTGGGAGAATGCAAGGGAAGGGGTAACACTGTCCAGAAAGAAAAGTACTTTTTATCTGACTTGTGTACCTGTAACCCCTCCGTACATCACCTTATAATAGCAATAAAAAAATTTAAAACTTTATAAATATGCCAGGTGCTGGTAGCTCACACCTGTAATCCTAACTACTCAGGAGGCTGAGATCTGAGGATAATGGTTCAAAGCCACCCCGGGCAGGAAAGTCTGTGAGACTCTTATCTCCAATAAACCACCAGAAAACCAGAAGTGGTGCTGTGACTCAAGTGGTAGAGCGCTTGCCTTAAGCTGAAGAGCTGAGGGACAGCGCCCAGGCCCAGAGTTCAGGCCCCACAACTGACAAAATAAAAAAAAAAACTTTATAAATACATATGAGATTAATACGCACTTGTGAAGAAGGAAAAGACTATCCCAGAAACACATTTTTAAAAGAATTATTATTCCAAAAGCTATTCACATACAAAATCTATGAAAGTAATTTGAAACAAGAAAAAGAAAAAAGTACATTCATCGCCAGACACAGTGGCCCACACCTGTAATCCCGGCACTGAGGAGGCTGACACAGGAAGGTTGAGAGATGAAGGACAGCCTGGCCTATAAAATGAGATACTGTCCCAACAAAACCAACCAACCAGACAGGCACAGTGACTCATGACTGTCATCCTAAGTACTTAGGAGGCTGATGTGGAGGATTTACAGGTTCAAGGTCTCAAGATCTCTTTTCAACCAATCGCTGGCCATTGGGCACATGCCTACCTGTCATCTTAGCCAGGCAGGAGGTTGAGACTGAGAGAGTAGTGGTCTAGGTCCCTGCTCAGGCAAGAAGCAAGACCTTATGTCAAAATAAGCAGGGCAAGAAAGGGCTGAAGGTATGACTCAATGATAAAGCACCTGCCTGGCAAGTATGGGGCCCTAATTCAAACCCAGTACCATCAAAACAAACAAAAACATGCCTAAGAGCTCCTTCTTAATGGTCTCTCTTCCATTACCAGTCCAAAACTTTGGAGAAGACATTTAATTGGCTAGGCTTGAAATATATGCCACTCGTAGGCCAGTGGCCTCTGGGCAGGGACAGGAGGCCTGTAAGAACACATCGGTTACATGGAAGCTAGTGTAGATTCTCATGAGAGGGGAAAGAAGGGAGGATGAGCACATAATGCCCCTGCGCCCCTTACATAGCATAAGGGTCAACTAAACTCTTTTTTTTTTAAATGATATTGTGTTTATTTTGTGACTATAATAAGATGGATTCAGGAGAAGTAAAATGAGAAAAATTACAAGCTATTTCCAAGAATGCTGAATTTTGCCTTGACCATTTCAATAAGTGATACGCTATGTGGAGTTGCACAATGGAACCCATTGGGCTTATTTATTTACTTTTTTATTGTAAAGATACTGTACAGAGGGGTTACAGTTCCATGAGTAAGGTAATGGGTACCTTTCTTTTTTTTTTTTTTTGTCGGTCGTGGGGCCTGAACTCTGGGTCTGGGCGCCATCCCTGAGCTCTTCAGCTCAAGGTTAGGGTTCTACCACTTGAGACACAGCGCCACTTCCGGCTTTTTCGGCTTATGTGGTGCTGAGGAATCGAACCCAGGGCCTCATGCATGCAAGGCAAGCATTCTTACCACTGAGCCACCTTCCCAGACCATGAGTACCTTTCTTATCCAGCATTGTTACCCCCCTCCTTTGTTTTTCCCCTACTTTTTTATTTTTTTAAAGTTTTTTGTTGTGAAAATACTGTACAGAGGGGTTATAGTTACATGAGCAAGGTTGTGAGTACATTTCTTATCAAGCATTGTTGCCTCCTCCTTTGTTTTTCCCCTACCATTCCTTCCCTCCATACACTTCTCCCTACTTTTCCCCTACTATCCTTTCCCTCCCTACTTCCCCAATTCCTCCCTCCTCCCCCCAAGTTGTAAAGTTCGTTTTCAACATAGTGTCTTGTATATCTCATTGTTACAATGGGTCAACCTCTATCCTTGTTTTAGCATTTTGTTATTTCCCTTCCCTTCCTCAATTCAGAAAAATGTATATACAAGATGCAGGGCACCAGAATCAAATACAGTGATGACTGGGGTTATACCATAGTGGGAAGAACATACAAAAGAAACAAGCTCCACCCAGGAAGGGCTGACTTTCTTCACTGGGTAAAGACGTTTTCCAATTAAATTCTTGACCAGAGAAATAAATGGAAGGGAATCATGAAGGCAAGGAAAAATTTGCAAAAACTTGGAAAACTGAACAGGTGTCATTCAGATGCTGAAGCAGAGTGTCAAGGACCTTAAAAGACCCTAAAAGTGCTAAGGACCCTAAAAGAAGTTGTAGTGAGAGCAGAGGATAAAAACCTCATCCTGGATGAGGGAGAAAGGGCTTCAAAGTTTGCCTGTATGAGAGAAGTTAGAAGAAAAGGCCCAGGTTAGGGGGTGGAGTGGGGGTCTAACCCAGACTACCTCTATCATATGGTAAATAAGCTTGAGGAAAACCCAGATCTCCTGAAACTGGGCTACTAGGCCAGGGCCTGCTATCAGGGCTGAATTGGAAAAGCAGACAAGAGTAGAATATAATCAATAGCTTTCAGAAGAACTGGCAAATCTCTCAAGACTCACTAGCTATGTGACACCAAACAAGTCAGATTTTGAATTTCCAAGCCTCATTTTACTTGGACTTAAAGCAGTGAATGTGGTCATTGAAATGATGCCCAAGGTCGAGTGAAGATTAGGTGAGATAAAGCATATAAAATACCTGCTACCAGAGCCAACACACAAAAGCACCTAGTAATGTCACTTATTATCTTAGTAGCTTTAGGGGAGGTATGTGGAGGATGGGGTCAAGGAGAGTTGGATGAATTTATAAGTTTTGTTTTGCTTTGTTTTGCATTGTTTGTGTTGCAGTACTGGGTTTTGTTTTGCTTTGTTTTGCATTGTTTGTGTTGCAGTACTGGTTCTGAACTCATGATCTTGCACTGACTAGGAAAGTGCTATATTACTCGAGCCACACTCACAGCCCTTTTAGCTTTTTTTTTGAATATGGTCTTGTTTTGGTCCCAGACAACCTGGACTATGATCCTCCTACTTACACTTCCTGTATAGCTGGAACAACAGCTGCATCCCAGCCCCCCACCCCAGCTTTTTATTGGTTGAGATGGAGGCCTCATAGACTCTTTTTTTCCCCCCAGATTGATCTTAAACCAAATCCCCTGAGTCTCCTCCTCCCAGGGGTGAACCACCATACCCATCACCAGCTGGTGATCTTGTGAACACCGATGAGAGAATATTCTTGAATGCAGGAGGCTTCAATTTACAAACCAGGACTCTACTCTAAGAAAGAGTGATATGAGCTCTACTTTCTGATCTCCTGCTCTGTGTCAGGCACTCTGCTACTTTATTTACATTCTCCAGTTTACTTACATTACTTCACACTGCAATGATCTGAGACAGTGTATCAGTGAGCTCTTGCTGCATAATAAGTTGCCCTAAAGTTTATGGCTTAAAATGCCTACCACTTATTTGTTCAGCTCAGGATTCTCCAGCTTAGCAATGCACCTGGGCTATTCTTCTGTTCTTGGCTGGGCTCAGTCATCAGCAGTCAGCTGCTAGTCAGTCAAGTAGCTCTGCTTGGGCGGATTGCATGGCTGTCATTTGAGTGATGAGAGGGACCAGGCCATGTGTCTCTCTTCATCCGGCAGGACAGCCCCAGCTTGTTCACGCTGAAGCTGGGCAGGGTGCCAAGAGTCAAGTCAGAGTGTGCAAGACCTCTCAAGTCTTAGGCTCAGAATTGGCCCTGTCATTTCCTCCACATTCTGTCTGTAGGTTAAAGTCACAAAAAAAATGGTAGATTCCAGCTGGTGGGAGGAGCTACAGTAGAGTTATGCTGCCACCAGGTGCGCTGAGGGAGTGGGGAGAATCACGGCCATTTGGAAATCTACTACGCATAGGTACTGCTCTCTACACATTCAGAGATGCTACACTGTCCTGCCCAAATTATGCCAACTAGGACGTTGCAGAGCCAGGATTTGAACTCCAGGGTCTTATACCTGATTTCCCCGTGACATTCACACTTTATGCTCACAGGGGAAAGTGGCACAAGCCAATCTAACAGCCATTGGTGAGCTGGGCTGAAATGGAGAGGCAGAAAAATGATAGAGTTGAGTTGAAGCTGGGCACCGGTGGCTCACACCTATAATCCTACCTATTCAGGAGGCTGAAATCTGAAGATCATGATTAGAAGGCAGCTCAGAGAGAAAAATCCATGAGACTCTTATCTCCAATTAATCAGCAAAGATTTAGAAGTGGAGGTATGGCTCAAGAAGTAGAGCACAAGCCTTGAGCAAAAAGCTCAGGGTCAGTGCCCAGACCCTGGGTTCAAGCCCCAGGACTGGCTCAAAAGAAGAAGAAAGAGGAGGAGGAGGAGGAGGAAAAAGAGGAAGTGAGGAAGGAAGAAAAGGGAGAGGGAAGGATAAAGAGGGGAGAGAGAGAAGAAGAACAACAACAACTACTACTACTACTATCACTACCGCTGTTGCTACTACTACTACTACTAGTGAGGTTTTAAGGGCCAGAGGATTCAGGCAGAGCCTGCAGCAGGGCAAAGATGCCAGCTGCTTTGTGATATGGACCCCAGCCTGTCTCACAGAGGCCCAGAACTCTGCTGGACAGGCCAGAGTTGACCCTGTTCCAGGCAGAAACACTGTCTGGGCCTCAGGCTGGCAAAAGTCCCATCACGGGAGGGGTGGTAAGGAAGCTGCCTCCCATGTCTGCTACTGAGCTCCCAGACCACTGGTGGTGACAGGCTGGGGCCGAGAGATCAAAGAGGCCCCACTAAGGATCTGCCTCTCAGAAGTGCTCTTCCTTCTCTCCGCCTGACCCAGAGTAAGCTGGGGGCACTGGCCTGCTGTGAGGTTGCCCCAACTCCTCACCTCCACTGCGACCGACCCTCCCCCACAGACACAGCGCCATGAGCACAGCTGTGCCCAGCCAAGCTGCCGGGTGCCAAGCCGGGCCTGGCGGGCTCCCTCTCATCTGTCTCTCTTTAGCAGGAACAAATGGGAATGAGGGAATCAATTAACAAGGCTCCTTAGCCAAAGACTGCTGCTCCCGCCTCCCCAGTCAGTTAACCCTTTGCTTCCCTGGGCTGGGAAAGGACTGCCCTAAGCTTGTGGTAAGCTGGGCTCTGGACACTGAGGTGGAGGCTGCGTTCTTGCCTTGTTGGTGCCAGATGCAGGTGGTAGCTGCCAAGCTGTGGAGCCAGAGCCAAAACACAAGCACCTTCATTTCACTTTAACAGAATTTAGGGTCAGTCTCAGAGAATATATAGGGACCCCAGCCCGGAGGGGGGCACGCAGACCTGGCTCTTTCCTTTCTCTGCAGGGACCTAGGACTTCCCTGTCCGCCCCCCAACCTTACCAAATCAGTAACTCCAGTAACAAAAAGGAGAGGTCTACAAGTGACCTTTAACCCTGGAGGGTGGGTCACAGCCAAGCCCCACTGGGGCCTGCACTGTGTCTGGGGAAGGTAGGAGTACAGGAGGAAGGGAGAAATGAAGCAAATCACATTGAGTAAACCCTGACAACATTCTCCCCAGGGAATTCAGAAAGCCAACAAAAGAGGCCTGGAAATTCTGGGTTGTCAGGAGCCCTAGGTCCAAGTCCCAGCTCAATAGCTGACATGTGGCCTGTGACATTTTTGAATTGTCAACCAATAAGCCACTCCTTGCTCCACTCACTCAGCGGATGTCGCTACTTGTCACCCAAGGGTCTTTCTCCAGTCTCAGGGTGACCTTCAGTCTCTGCAGGGTTATACAATGCAGAGGGTGCCATTCATACCCTATTCCACCAAACATGGTGACACTGAGGCCACCCTTGCATTAGAGAACAGAAACAAAGGCACAAGCTCTTGCTCTTTTGTGTTCAAAAGATACTGTTTTAAAAAGAAATGAAAAAATGTTGGCTACAGCTTGCCTTGAAAGACCTACCCCTCTCCACATGAGAACCCTGGACAGGGGATGGTGAGAAGGATGAGAGAGGACAGACAGGTCAGCAGAAAGGACCACCCGCTGAGTCCCACCCACACGCTCCAGTGGTTTCCAGAGCCAGGCGGCCACATGGGGACCAAGTGTGCCCAAAGACAATGCGCACTCCTCATGAGGGCAGCGAGCCAGCTCTGTGGCCCAGCCAGGGCCTGGGAGATATGTCAGTTCATTCTCCCATCCATTCATTCCTTGTCACAAACGGGGAGCAAGTGCATGCCTGCGACTGCATTCTACCATTTACCAGTTGTCAGGCCAGAAAGGGTTGTGTGTAGCCTGAGTCTTGGCTCAGCCCCACTTGGATCATCCAATGAATATAGCCTCATCCCGTCCCATTTCAGCAACCCCAGTCCCCAGCAGAGGGGTGAGAGGATGGGAGGATGGGGTAAGGCTTGGGCAAGGTGGAGCTCATTGGGAGAGTAAGCAGAATGTGCTGAAGCCCCCTGAACTAGCCCCTAGCCAAGTTCCAGACTAGCCATAGCTGGGCCTTCATCCCTTCCCTCAGTGTGTTGGTTAGTTTCCCTCTCTGCCTGTACCAGGGGACCTGGGCTGCTGAAAACCACAGAGCCTCACGTGGCTCCAGATTCAAGACTCTCCAGCTGGGCTCTCATCGGCCCAGTTCAAATCATGTGTCCACTGCTGAGCTAATGAACATTAACCAGGAGAGTGGAATCTGTAAAACATGGTACTCCCATTCCAAAGGCAAAGTTAGCATGGAGGAGGAGGATGGTCCTTCAAGACAAAACTGCAGATGTCTACAGCTCTGACCTAGAGCATGTGGAGGAGATAGGTACACTGAACCTTACTTTTCTCACCTGTAAAATGGAGCTAATTATAGTGCCAATCTCAGTAGACTGGCCTGACAATTAAAAGAGATAGACTGAAGTAAGGAGAGAGACTAAGTCTAAGCAATATCACCCTATCCTTGCAGCCATCCTGGTGCCTTGCTCCGTGGAGGGGGCTTTCCAGAGTGCTTGGTAAACTTTAGTAGATATGGAAGAAAGGGGAAGCAATCTGATTGAGACTTCTGTAACGTGAGGGTGGCCTGGCTGAGCCCTCCAGCCCTGGTGCCCTAGGACCCCACAGCCCAAAGCCTCCTCTCAGAGGTCTAGCACCCCCCTTTTCTTTTTAAGTCAGCAACTCTTCCTGCTGCTCTTCCCTTCCCAGGACGGCCACCAGCCCTTCAAAGCTGTGCCCAGTATCCTGGAAAGAGCATATACATAGCTTTCCAGAGTAGGTGCTCAGACCCTAGTTTTAGCTGGCTGATTTTGCCCAGACATCTTCACCCTGCTGTGCCTCAGTTTCCTCACCTGTAACTTGGAGATTGATAATAAGAGAAACTCCTTCATAGGGTTGTTTTGTATGTGACTGGGCCCACAGCGAATGCTGGGTAAGTATTAGCCACTCAGGTTATTAACGCAGCTGGCTCCTGCTCCATCCTGTTGTGCGGAAATGGCATGGATGGGCAGCAGTGAGCTGAGTGCTGGGACAGAGCAGTAAACAAGACTGACTGACGCCTTCCGGTCCCCCTTGAGCTCTCATCAACAGGCAATTGCAATACAGCCTGACCAGGGCTGCTCTCATGGGAAGTGCTGGGGGACTGCTCAGCCAAAGGGGCCCAACCCCACAGAAAGACCAGGGTGGGCCATTGTGGAGCGGATGTCTATAAGACAACACAAGTAGGTGAGGTGAAGGAGGTGTGGACAGTGGGTCCACACAAGGAACTTGTGTAAGAAGCCATTATGAGAGCCAGTAGAACATAGGCTGCTCTTGGTCAGTTCTAGAAAGGGGAACATGGGAAGGTACAGGACTGGAGGGCATCTGTGTGGTGGTGGCCACAGCCTCAGCAGTCCCCCTCGCTGGGATGTGTAGTTGTGTATGATGTGTGACTGAGATTGTGGGTGTGTGAGTGTTGCTGTGGAAAAGACGGTGTTTGTGGGATTGTATGTAAGGGTATGTTGGGAAGGAAGTGGAGCTGGAAATGTGTTTGGGGCAGACCAGGCTGTGACCACTCCAGATGAAAGTTGTGTGTCCATTTGCATTCTTAAGACTGTAGAGAAGGTAGCTGTATTTGGCTATGTATTTCTGGTATGCATGTGTGTCTGTCTTTCTGTAGGCACGTGTGTGTGTGTGTGTGTGTGTGTGTGTGTGTATATGTGTGGTGTACGAGAAAGAGCAGTGAGAGCGGCTCTCCCCTATCTTAGCCCTGCTGCAGACCACACACACACACACACACACACACACACACACACACACAACACACACCACTCTCAGGGCTGGGAGGGGTGGCTGCCCGTTGCTACCACAGCCAGTCAGAACTTGCTAATTTGCATGTTAATGAAGCCTGGGGAGCTCTCCAGCTTGAGACTGACAGGAGCCCCTGGCCCATCCTCCCCTGACAAGCCTGGGAGGGGTATGAGGAAGGCTGGGAACTGGCAGAGAGAAGAGGAGGCGGAGGAGCCTCTGGGAGGAAGCTCCTCCATCTCTCTCCAGCTCTCCCACCCATCCAAAGGCTCCAGACTCTACCTTGTAAGCTGCCAACCCTTCCCCCAACCCCCAATGCCCTTCCTAGATTCTGAGCCAATGGGGAGAAGGCTGGGCCACAGCCATCACCTGGACCTAGATGCAGGTAAAGGTGGCTGCTGTGGGTTCTCACGAGGCTGGGCTGTCCACCCGGGCCCCCCATGGTATGCCCAGCAAGCCACCCCATACCCTGAAATGGGTCCCAGGTTGCTATGGGGTGACTGCACAGCCAGATGCCCTCTTTTGAACTGTGCCATACTTAGCACAGCTAAGGAGACCACTGTGCAGGCTGCCACCTGGGCTCCAACAAGGACAGCTCAGCCCACTTGGGATAAGGCTCCCAAGTCCCGCACTGCCTAGGTCTTTCCAGGAGGGGCAAGACAGGGCAGGGAGGGGGCTCTGAAGACATGGGGGGAGTCTGGGGTAACAATGGGGATCTGTGGCCTTAGCAGAGCAAAGCCCTTGCAGCTTTAATCAACAAGTCAATCCTGGCTTGGCTCCTGGGGTTCCTGCCATTTCTCATTTCAGGCCATTCAATGGACTTTGCATTCCTGTCTGGTTGGTCCCCGGACCTCATCCGTCACCCTTCCCATCCCCCACCACCCTGTGCTCTATCCCCTCCTCCACTCATCTTTCTTTTTCAGCCATCCACCTCCTACAGGAGGCCAGGCTGCTCCCAATGACTGCCTGGTTTTTCTCAGAGGTGTGTCCTCTGCCTTGGACATTTGGACTGAGAGCTCTGGTTCCGCCTCCTCAGCCTAGTCTATTGGACACTTCCATCCCTCCCGGGCCTTCTCTCCCCATCCCCCTCTGCCCAGGGTCTGGCTGAGACTCCTTGGCCTCTCCCTTAGCCTGGGTCTCCATCTCTCTCCCTCCTTCTTTTACTCAGGCCTCAAATAATCATATTCTCTCTCTCTCTCTCTCTCCCACCCTCCCTCCCTTTCTCTCTCCCTTCTCTTCTCTCTCCTCTCTCTCTCTCTCTCTCTTCCTCCTTTCTCTTGACACCCATCTCTGCTGCCCCTGCCCATCCCCCACTGTGGCTCCAGATGTGCCCTGGACAGAGCAGGAGGCAGAAGGGTGAGGACACCTCAAGATTGGGTCTCTGCAGGTGAGAGGAGAGCGAGGCAGTTGCTGGTGTTAATTGCAGGGAGGATATCTGGCAGAAATAAGGTGGTTTTTCTGCTTCAGTGACGACTGTTACAATCAAATTGTCCACAGACAATTAGTGGAGTGGGAGAAATAAGAATTAGATTTCTAATTATTTTCCCAGTAAAAGCCACCCTGGACCCTGTGGGTGAGGGGGAAGGGCTTCTCAGTGGAACTCATAGGCCTTTTGAGGGCCTGGCTCTCCTGGAGCTAGGGTGGGGAGAGCCGCAGGTAGGGGGAGTAAGTGGAGAAAGGTGGGGCCCAACCCTTGATGTCCCAGGCAGGGGAGAAGGTTCTGGAAAAAGACAGTTAGAGCCTGGGTCCTAGTATCAGTCCTGACAATTATGGCTGTTACTTTCCAGTGTGTGTGTGTGCATGCGTGTGTGCGTGAGTGTGCGTGTGTGTGTGTGTGTGTGTTGTGTTGTGTACTGGTCCTGGGACTTGAACTCAGGACTTGGGTGCTGTCCTTGAGCTTTTGTGCTCAAGGCTAGTGGTCTATCACTTGAGCCATGGTACCACTTCCAGCTTTTGGGTGGTTAATTGGAGATAAGAGTCTCATGGACTTTCCTGCCTAGGCTGGCTTTGAACCCAGTTCTTCAGATCTCAGCCTCCTAAGTAGCTAGGGTTATAGTTTTGACCTTCAGTTTACCCCTTCCAAAAATGGGAGCAGTAGCAATTCCCAGGTGGTAGAGCTGTTGTGAGGGGTAGATGGGGTAAAGGGGTGAAGCACCTCACAGAGACTGGCAGTGTCATGGGAACACATCTGCATGGATGTGTACATTCTCACATACTCTCCATCTATAGTCCTCTGCCTCCCTTTTACATTGTTAAAGGAAGCTAAAGATGGGGCCTGCTTCAGAGGGTTGAGGTGGGGGCTCAGTGACACCTATGCAAACGATGGCACCTGACATGTTCTCAGAAAAACACCATTAATGGAGAAGATCCCATCTAAGGTTGTCCAACCAGGCCTTCAGGACTAAGGAGGGATGTAGGGATGTCTCTGGAGGGCAAGCGTTTAAGAAGCTTAAGGAAGAGATGAGTATGCATTTGTCAGTCCCTAAGGAGCCCATGGGGCTCCAGTACCCCAGCTCCACCACATCCAGTGTCACCTGAGGTCCTACACTTAGAAGACAAAAGCTCTGGTGTTAGGCCTTGATTCACAACAAGGGTGAGAGAAACCCAGATCATGAAGACTCTCTAAGTGCCCAGACCTCATGGCAGCCCCCACCTGCACACAGAAGATCTCATACAAGTGCCTGACCATCATCACTCATGGTGGAATTCATGGGTACACTCACAGTATATCCTTCCTAGGCCAGCCCCCTTCCACAGCCCCAGGACAGGCAGCTAGGCTGTCCCCAACTGAACCAAGCAGCCACTCACAGCCACTAAGGGAGGCAGCTGCAGCCCAGCTGTGGGTCTGGGGGTGGGGCCAAGGGACCTGCTGGGAGCCCCAGCTGGGAGCTGGGCAAGAGGGTTGCTCTACAGCATCTGGGGCCAGCTCCCTGGGCTTGGCAGGCAAGAGGACTGTACGGAGGTGATCAGAGCTCTCTACCTGTATTGATTCCTCTGACATCTGCCCTTTCTTTCACAGTGAGGAGGGATCTTGTGGGCGATGCCCTGCCCACCCTCCCCCAGCCTCATCTCCATCTCACTTCCTGTGTGTCTCCCTGGGTCTCCAGGTCTCTGTCACCCTGGGCCTGGGTCTCCCGCCCCACCCGGGCTATGTAAATGTGATATTTCCCTCTCATCATCAGCCTGCCTGCTTGGCTCACATTTAATTTGATCCGCAGCAGCGCCTCTGCGGAGCCACTCATCAAAGCGCGAAGACAATTAGGTGAATGTCAGGGTGGCCTGGGCCCTACAGGAGCTACCAAGGCCTGGAGCTGGATTGTGAAGGGTGGGGGTCAGGGGCCTGGCTGCTGTCTTGGCCTCCTGCTGCACCTTGCTCCATGATCCCAGGCCTGCTGGGTGACCTGGGGCTTGGACTGCCCAGAGAAGAGGGCTTCCTCTGCACAGGACCCTTCTCGGAGGGGTAGCTTGTACCCCTGCAGAGGAGGAAGGGTTTGACAGACTCCTGATGCCCTTACCTAAGTCCTCAGGAGGCCCATGCATCTACTTTGCTAGGGTCAGCTGGACCTTGGGCTGGGCACTAGTTTGGGTTGGGGAGAAACAAGCTTGGGACTGGGTGAGTGTTCTCTGAGAAAATCACATTTTCTTTACAAAGCCACTCTGTAGCCCAGCCCATGACTGCTTGAGGGGTGTCTGTGCTGGGCCTCAGCATAGGCTTTGAATCCTCCTCTTTGCTGGCCTCTCTGCCTCCCCCTTTGTGCCTCTTCTCTCTGATTATCTTCCCCCTCTACCTTTTCTTCACCCTTGTCCCTCTACTCCCCAGCCTCTCTTCTTTCTGTCTTATGCCCACACCCCACTTTCTTCTGTCTCCTGTGACTCCTCTGACTTCAGCTGCTTGATGTAATTAGCCATCTCCTCCATGGCTTCTCTAGGCTGACCCAATGGGTACAAACACCTTTGGTCCCCCCTCCCTGTTACCCTCTACCCTCAGATGCCTAAATCAGCCTTGTGTTTCTCACTATATTTCTGTTTGCCTCTCCACCTCCTTTCAAACAGCTGGAAACACGTTCAGTCTCTCCCTTCTTAAAAAACAATAGTAGCCAGGTGCCAGGGGCTCATGCCTGTAGTCCTAGCTACTCAGGAGGCTGAGATCTGAAGATCATTGTTCATAGCCAGCACTAGCAGAAAAGTCCCCATGAGACTCTTTATCTTCAATTAACCACTTGAAAACCAGAAGTGGCACTGTGGCTCAAGTGGTAAAGCGCTAACCTTGAGCAAAAAGCCAGGGACAGAGGCCAGGCCCTGAGTTCAAGCCCCAGGACTGACAATAATAGCAGTAATAATAATAATAGTAAAATAAAATACTCTTCTTTCACAGGCCAACCTCTTCCCCAACTATCCACTCAGGGAAGCTTCTGGAGAGATGTCTACATTGACTGCCTATACTTTGCTGCCTTTCCCTGCTCCTTGACCCACTCCAGTCTGGCTTCCATACCTGTCCTGTCCAACATCGCCATCCACCTTCTCATGGCTCTATCTCTGGCTATGCCACATCCGATGTCACAACAGCACTGAGCACCGCTGGCCCTCCTTTTCCTCAGAAGAAAGCCAAGAGGCTTCTGTTGCTCCCATGATACCTCTTGGTTTGTCCCCACTCATCTATCTGGAAACTTTCTGGACTCTATCTGTCCTTCCATCATAGAGTTCTGTCCCAGGAACCCTCCTCTGTTCCTTCATAGGACCCTTGAGTGATTAAATCCTAGCCAGGGCTTCAGAATGACAGTACCTGTGTGCTGGAAACCTCTGTTCTTCAGCTCCAGCCCAGGGCTGGATTGTGGGATCTGACCATCTACTGCTTCCTGGTCATTCCTGCATGTTCCATGGTGTTCTGAAACCTAGCATAGTTGTACCAAGCCTTCTACCTGAGCCCATGCATAGCCAAGACCTCTTCCTGAGTTCACCAGCTGATGATCAGAATGTCACCTCATTTCCCAAGCCAGAGCCCCCTTCTCCCACCTCCTGCACATGGAAGTTTATCAAGTTACCTATGAGATACTTCTTTCTGTAATGAACATCCTATTCATTTTTACCATTTTTCCTAGCCAGACCTGCTCAAGCCAGGATATTTTCATGGTGTCTCAGAGGCAGTCTACCTTCAAGTATTTTTTTTACCCTTTGTCCCTATGTGGAACAGCCTTGTCTTTGCCTGTCCAAATCCATGTTGTCTGCTTTCTTCAAAGTCAAGCTCCAGCCCATCACCGGGGGCTCTTCTCTGCTCCAGGTGGCCACCCTAAGGGTTCTTCTTGTCTGGTTCATGCCTGAGCATTTAGTAGCCTCCTCCTCCTTTGTTTTGATCATAGGGCTTGAACTCAGGGCCTGGGCACTGTCCCTGAGCTTTTCTGCTCAAGGCTAGGTCTCTACCACTTGTAGCCAGAGCGGCACTTATGGGTTTTCTGGTGATTAATTAGAGATAAGACTCTCACAAGTTTTCCTGCTGGCCTGGCTTTGAAGTGCAATCCTCAGATCTCACCCTCTTGAGTAGCTAGGATTACAGGTGTGAGCCACCAGTGCCCAGGCACCACATCCAATTTCCTGCATCAGACTCTGACGTTGGCCACATTCCTTGTTGGTAAGTATGGGCTATGGACAGAGGTGAAATGGTTCCTTTCTTGCCAAGCCACAGAGGAGCTGGTGCATGACCTGCTAGCTGCTGCAGCAACTAAGACAGACTCTTGTGAGATGATGAACCCTCAAGAGTCAGAGAACGCTGACTCACTCCATGAAGGACAGCATCCCTGGAGAGATGCCTAGATCTGCAGCAGATTTGGCATAGATGACAAACTTTTGTTATGTTTATCTATTGAGATTAGGGGTTGTTTGTCATCACAGCATAACCTCTCCTACCCTAACTAATACTGTCCTCTTTGAGCACATCTCCATCTTCAATCTGAGGCTAATCATCAACTCCTTAGGTGGTTGTGAAATTTAATTACATAAGATCCAGCACTCAGTTCCTGAGTGATTACTGCCAGACTCATTCTGAGGTACCTGACTATCAGACATTCTAGCTAGGCAGGTCTCAGCATATGAGAGAAAAGGAGATAACCATATTCAGCTTTCCAAGTTGGATATTGTACAATTCTGAGTACCAACGAAAATTATATTGTGAAAGACATTCCTCTGGAGCCTACCCCAAAATAAACATGAAAACTTTACTTTTGTTACTAGATAAGGAAGTATCAGGGATCTGAAAAGGGCATGGGAGAAACAGTAACAGTGGCTCTAATATCCTAACATTAATATAATCATAACATCAGAAACACTCACCTGGTGCCACTGTGTGCTGTTAGTGCAGTACTTACCTTTCCTTACTGATTCCACTCAACCATTGCCCTGTGAAGTAGACACACATCCCTTTTACAGATGAGGACATTGAGGTAAGGATAAAGGAAGTAAGTTTTAGCATCATATGGTTAACTCAACCGGATTTGAATCTGGCACTCTGACCAGAGCAGTGTGGGGTTTTTTCCAGGTACCTGGTGCTAGGTGCTAGATTTGAGCTCCTAGGGTTAGGATGAGGGTGGAAGGTGAAGAAGCTGACTTTAAAAGCATGTCTGAGATATGATATACATAGAAGAGGCACAGAGCTGAGCCCTGACAGAACTCCTCCCCTCACCTGCCCCTGCCTCAATGTAGACTCAAGATTGCTCTGGTACCCAAGCCACAGGGGACCTGGAAGACAGCCAGAGGCCATCTTTTTGCTTGATATGGGTGTTTGGGGGCAAGAGAGATAGGTGGTCTTCTCCAAATGCACTCAGGGAGATCTGATCTTCTGTATTAGCCGGGGTTTAGAAGGAATAGGGCAGACCAGGAAGGCTCCTGTAGTGAGAAACAGTTTGGTGGGGTCAGTGAAACTCTTATCCTCTGTCCCTCACCCGCACTCTCTGGAGCCTGCCAGGAAATGATACAGACTTCGTGGAGAGGAGCTCAAGGCTATGCAGGAAGCATGTGTGCATTGAGCCTGGATCATCTGAACATAGCAATAAATGGAAATGGGCTCTCACTTGTACACATAGGTTCCTCGGCTCCTGACACATCAGGCTGAAAACAAGAGCCCATTACTTCTCATATTGCCCTACCGGACAAAGAGACCAATAGTCAGAGAAGCTGAATGCCCAGGTCATTCCAACAATAAGCAGCAGGATTTGGCGGACCCCAGGTTCATGTACTGTTCCCATGTCTCTCAGGAGGCACTTCCTGAGACAATTTCCCATGACCCAGGGACACTTCCTCCTGGGGACCAGGTTAACCAGGTCTTAAGCTTAGTGGAGGTCTGTCTGCCAGGGTGAGCCTCTGCCTCAGCCGCCCACCCGTGTGCTAGGGACAGAAGGGGGACTTTATGTGCAATCTGCCCGACTCTCCAGAAAGCACTTAGGTTTACGATGTGCATGAAATTGATCGCCAGTTGGCGCGGCCCCCGCTCGCTCGGTGCCAGCCTAGCGCTGGCAGGAGGCTATCCCCCACCCCCACTTTCAAGGAACATCAAAGCTGCCTGCCAAGGCCCCTCATGAGGGTCCTTCTCCAGTAACAAGTGCAGAATGGAGGTGGGGAGGGGGAGTTCTGCCCAAGGGCCTTTCCACAGTGCACAACCCCTCCCCCGCCCCGTGAGAGTTAAATAGCTCTGTGTTTTATGCCAATTTCAGCCTCTTCTGCTTCCCCTCTAACGAGCCGATGCTTTCAAAGGCCCCACTAATTGGTGTTTGCGCCTCACACGCCACGACACTTTGATAGTCACTTAGGACGTGGGTCCATCTATCACACCCTTGGTACAATGGAGTTGCTCACCTTGCTGCAGCAGGGTTTCTGGGCCTACGTGCCCTGGGCACGTGCACAAGTGTACATGCACCAGTGTGCACATGTGAGGGTCCTTATACACCACCTTTTATGTGTGAGGACCAATCTGTATGGGAACACCTCTGTGTGCATGTGTGCATACATAGTCTCTTGAGGATATCTTTTGTGTGCTTCTGTGTTTGCATGGGTGTGGGTGCACACAGGGGTGTGAACACGTGCATGGACACACTTTCCTGGCCAGATTTATTTGCATACATATGCAACAGTGTTTTTATATTCATGCATACTCATAGATGCGGTGTGTGTCTGCCTGTGAATGCTTGCAAGCTTACTAATGAGGCGCAGGTTTATGTCCAGCTCCTGTGGGTGTGCAAGCTTGCATGCTTTAGCATTGGGGAGGGGACAGATTATATTTTTGGTATTGTGGTTTGTTGTTTTTAATGGGACACTTCATGAATTTGGGTGTCCTTGAGCAGGGCCTATGCTAATCTTTTCCGTACCATCTGATTTTAGCATACAGGGTATGTGCTGCTGAAGCAACTGGGGTTGAAGTTTGAACTCAGGGCCTTGTACATGTTAGGTAAACTCATCTCTACTTTGCTAGACAAAAGCATCTCCCTCATATTGTTTTACAGGTCAAATAGGAATAATGACACAAAGGGGTGGTGGAACTGTGCAAAACCAGGATGTACCCACAGGTAGATGGGCAGTCTCTCTTTCTCTCTCTCTCTTTCTCTCTCTCTCTTCCTCCTGCCCTCCCCCTGGGAATGCCTCCAGGCAGACATCTAGCCCCACCTCAGAGTGGAATAGAGACCCTGTGGGCACCTTGGGAGAGGACAGAGTTTGACAGCAAAGTCCTGGGGCACATAGTAACAGCTATGCCTTCTGAGATCTTTGTGGCATCCAAAGTTAACTCACATTTTTATTCCCCACCTGTGATGGGTGGGAAATTGAGGTGAAGAAGCTTAGAGCTTGTGATAGAAGGATTTGCTGCCAGAGGTCAGCACCTGTGACTGGCGAGGGGGAGCCAGGCCACGCTCTGGTTTCTAAGGAAGAAGGCTGGCCTCAAGAAGATATAGTAGGGTGGGGGCCACAACCCCAGAGTCCCTGCCCTGCCTCTTTGTAGATGTAGTCTGCAATACAACTGTGACCTCATCTCTTTGAGTACCCACCCAGAAATGGGTCCAGAGAAGGAAAGGAGTTGCCCCAGGCCACAGAGGTCAAGGTTAATATAGAAGCCCTTACGTTCAAAACACAATTCCTACCATCTTGGTCCCTTCCCTGGCCATATGGCCCCTTAGTTAGCCTGGGCCTTGCTGGGGTTTATGGGTAGGTCAAGTCACAGGCTTTCAAAGCCACCTAGTGGACAGCCCAAAGGGTTAAGTGTCAGCATTTGGAAGAATGACCCCTTAGATCTAGGCTATATGCCCTATACCCAAGACCCCAGCCCTTCTTTTCTTATGTATTTACAAGATGCTTGCTTGCTTTCTCTCTCTCTCTCTCTTTCTTTCTTTCTTTTCTGGTCGTGGGGCTTGAACTCAGGGCCTGGGCTCTGTCCCTGTGCCTCTCTGTACTCAAGGCTAGCACTCTACCACTTGAATCACAGCACCACTTCCAGCTTTTTCTGTTTATGTGGTACTGAGGAATCAAACCCAGGGCTTCATGTATGCTAGGCAAGCACTCTATCACTAAGCCACATTCCCAGCCCTATAGGTTACTTTCTAATGATGCTTTTGAATTTTTTTAAAAACAGAGACTTCAAAAGCTATAACCACCCAGTCATGTCTATATTCCTAGCTGCTTGGGAGGAAGAGATTGGGAGGATCAGGTTTTCAGGTGAGCTCAGGGAAAAACTGAAACCTGCATCTCAGCCATCTATGGTCCCAGTTACCTGGAAGGCAGAAATTGGGTGGAATGAAATACCCTATCTGGGAAAGAACTAAATCAAAAAGGGCGAAGGGCATGGCTCATGCAGTAGAGAGTTTGTCCAAGAACAAAGCCCTGAGTTCAAACCTGAGTATTTAATAAAGTCACAGCAGCAACAATAGCATTGCAACATTCATGATTTAACATTTAGACTATCATTAGCACCACCAAAGTCAAAGTCCTCACCCCTTAGGCTATTGCTACCCCTTCATAAATGTCCCTGACATGGCTACAGAATCCAGCAGAAATGGCCTTACATTACCTCTATTCCCTTTCTGTCTCCAGCCCTATCCTGCTCTATGCTTATCTCAGGATCATATGACCCCAAGCTTCCCCAGATCTGTACCCCACCCCTGCTCCCAATAGCTCTGAGTGGGCCTAGCCTATCCTGCAGGAACTGTGGTGCATTTAGGCCCCCAGATCCTTGATGGAGCTGGCAGCCAGCAAGGGAAGTGGGGAGAGGCGGAGGGGTTAGTGCCCCCTCCTCAGGCCTGGCGCCCCACCCACCCAGCCGGCGGCCTGTCTGCCTTCCTGAGCTCATTAACTGCAGGTCACCGTTCAGCAGGAAAGACAAGGCGTGGGTTCTGCGGGCGTTCATTAGCCGTGAGAGGAACAGTGTGTGTGAAATTAGCAGTCACCTGAGGACCTCGATAATTTCATAATTAGGAGGCCTAATGGCTCCAGCTCTAGATGCCAAATGACTTAACCCCTCGCCTGCTGGGCCCCCCCAACCCCCAGCCCAAAGCTGCAAGGGAGGGCTGAAAGAACCCCCTCTGCTCTAGCCTTGATCCCTAGAGCCAATCTAGTTCATTTCTGTCACCCCGGCATGCAGTACAAGAACTGAGCCAGATAAATGGGGTGATAAAGCAAAGCTGACAGTGAATGAATGAATGCATGAATGAATGAACAGGTGTCTGGATGGGAAAGGAGCTGCAGCTCCCTCACCCCAAGCAGGTGTTCAGGGAGGTACACTCCAAACAGGAATGAGGAAAGGCTCTCCATCTGCATGAGTAGGTGGGTGGCTGAGCACATGCATGGGTGTGTGTGTGCTTGCATGCTGATATGCACATGCAAACATGAGGGCACACACGTGCATCTGGGATGTCAGCTTTTAAGAATCCTGTGTGTGTCAATGTCCAAGCTGCCATCTGGGAACATGTTCTGCTGCCTCCTGTCTCTGGCAGAACCCAGGTGTCTCCCTCCATGCCAGCCTCTCCTGGCACCACCTGAATAATGAGGTCCAGAATGTCTATACACGGGAGCTGGGAGGCGTTGTTGGCTGGGAAAGGGGTCCTATGGGGCTTGCTTTCAATCTGCATTTGCATAGCAAGTGCACTGTTTTTACTTAGATTGAATGGTTATTTGGGATTCTGGGCGACCTATGCTAATATGGGAGACTAAAGTCAACTCCTTAACTATTGGATGAGCTGGTTAGAACCATCTCCAGTGATCCCTCTTTCCCAGCCAGTCCTCATCCTGTTCAGCTTTCCCACAATCCTGAAGAGGGAAAGGTTGAGGCAAAGGGGTAGGGTCCATATGGCTCTGGGCTGGAGCAGACCTCCTCAAACTGGGCCACTTGGTTCTGAGCAAGCTTGGACACTGCCCCATTCCCCTGACTGTAGAGAAGCAGGGAGGAGCTGAGGGGGGGGAGGGGAGAAAAGGAGGAAGAAGGGAGGGAGAGGAGATGAGAACAATGAAGAAATAGAGAGAGGGTTGGAGTGAAAGGATGGGGGATGGGAGAAGAATAGGAATTCTGAAGGAGGTGAGGGAGAAGGAAGGGGGGGAAGCAGGAGAGAGAAGGAAGAGGAGAGGAAAGGGGAGAGAGAGAAGGAAGGGGAGGGGAAGGAGGAGAGGCAGGGAGGCTGAGAGCATTATCAGCACTTAAAAAGCGAGCAGCTCAGTTCTTCTTTGGCACAAATAATGGCTTTTTATGAATAAATCATGTGTCAGACGCCTCCCAGGGAGTGGGCATGAAGGGGGGTGCGTCTGCTGGGCTCCAAGGCTGGCGGGGAAGGGCCAATGGCAGACCCCCAGCTGCAGGGGTGTTGTCCCCTTTCTCTGGATGGGGCTCAGCAGGACAGAAGCTGTCTGTGAAATTATCATTGGCCTAAGCCAGGCACAGCTCAAGCATTACTCTGAGGTAGGCTCCTTGCTCCCTCTGTACATGAGCTGGGCTGGATCCCAGGGGCTGGAGTGTCCCTCTGCTCCCCTCCCCTCTGACAGACAGCAGAGCAGCCTGGAAGACGTTCCTGGCAGGGGAGTACCAGCCTGATGCACGGAGGGAGAGAGAGAGAGAGAGAAAGGGGAGGGGGGAGGGAGGGAGGGAGAAGCCAAGACAGGCAGGCACACCCAGAGAGCAATGAGCGCAATGAACGCGAGGTGCACATGTGAGGAGTGGGAGGGCATTTGACACACATGTGGGCAGAGACTGGATTCACTTTCTCACACACACACACACACACAGACACACACACACATTCAGCCATGTGCACCCTTGACAAGAAGAGACCTCCACTATTCTTCACCCCCTCCAGCACACTAACACCTAACACACACACACACACACACACACACACACACACACACAGGCCCACACAGACAGATGCATATGGCATGACATGGACACACACAGACCTTGCACATGTACACCAGAGGCCCACCCTCTAGCAGCTTAGGGTGGGGGCAGCTTTGCAGCCCATATGGAGCCCAGACTCAGCTGGACCATTTTAGAGTCTGGTTATTGGGTGGGACTGAGACATCTGTCCCAGGGAGGCCCTTCAGTCTCTATATGCTCCCTACCCATTCCCCCCATTCCCCCACCCCATCCACCAAAGATGTGCTAGCACCCACACTCCTTCTAAGCCTGAACCTGTGCAGATTCAACTTGCTTCCCTGCCCATGGTTACCTCCTCAGAGACCAGGACGCTGTAGGAAAGCGTTGGGGACATATAGTCAAGGGCAGGACCCTGGCTCTGCCCCTTGCTAATAGAGCCTCAGACTCCAATCCTTTTTCTTCAACAAATATACAAGACAGGTACTACTGCTACCAAGAAAATGAGTCTCCTGGAGCTCCAAGACCTACCAGTCTTTTCACAGACCCTAACGACCTTCTGAATCCCAGTTTTCCTTCTCTTACCCCCTGCACCCCCTGCTCCTCCTCCTCTTCTTTTGCCTAAGGGCAAAGCAGACCTGGGTTCTTTGCTTATTGTATTCTGCAAGGCTGTACCCCAAGCCAGTCCAAGCAGCGATAATCTTGCTCCTGTCTCTCATCTCCCTCTCCAGTCCAGATGACTTCCTGTCTGACCTTGCTGTCCAGGTGTCATCACCATCCTGCCACTTTATTGCCTAATGCCAGAAAATGTCATTCAAATGGACCTCCCTCCTCTCTCAGGCCCCAAAGATTTCCATTTGCCCAAAGCTCCACTTAGTGTTTCCCATCTTAGGGAACAGTCCTATCTGCTGCTGACACCTCTCCCCTCCATGTCCAATCCACAACCAAGTTGCAATGACTCCATCCATAATCTAAGTGAGCTTGTCCTTTTTCCTCTTGGCTGATGTGAGTCACCATCAGCACTTCAGCCTGGCCAGCCTCTCTCCTACTGCTATCCCTTCTGGCCCGAAGCCTCCCTGTCACCAGCTTTCCATCTCTGAGCCTCAGCCATACAACTGCTTTTGGTTCTGGAATCTACATACTTCTTGATTCTGAGACTTTGAATATGCCACATCCTCTGTCTGAATCCCTCCCTTCCCAGTGCCAAGTTATCCTTCAAGGCTTCACTGAGACAGTACCCCCACTCCACCAGGTTCCTTCAGGGCTGAGATCCTACCCATGCTGCAATCTTGGTACAAGGACTGGCACTTAATAGGTGTTAACTTAATTCCTTGCAGGGCCTGGGCTGAGTATTACACAGTTTTCCTCACTGTGGGGGCTACCGTGCTATAGTAAAAGACCAGCAAAACAAGGCTACCAAGGTTGAAATGTGCGCAAAGCCACAGATCTGGTAAAGGGAGGGAATAGTTCCAACAGAGGCTTTTCCAAAGGCTCCCCATCCCTCATCTTCCTAAGTTATTTTCCTTCTCTGACCTTGTTTCTGTACAATGGGAACAAAACCCATGCCATACAAAACCTAGATGAAACAGGTTCTCAGTAAATATCTATGCTCCTTCTTGCCAGACTCCCCAGGCTGGAAATTTCCTGCACTCACATGTTCACAGAAACAGGTGCAGGGCTCCACAAGGCACATCTCCAGCATGAGAAATTCAGCAGGGGCTTAACCAATGTGCTCTTCATCAGCTAATGCTGATACATACCCAGACACAAGGCCACAACAGCAGCAGGCACAGGACCCCCACCCTATACCCAATCACTTCAGATTATTCTCCACCTCCACCACCTCCTGCTAGCCCAACGCACGCGGGAAATATTTAAAACAATTTTATTCATGAAAATATGCTGTACAATGCACTCTACACGGCCTTGACACGGCACACACGCACACGCACACGCTGACGGCACGGCCACAGTACACTGCCTACTATACGCGCTGGGGAAGCCGCACCTACCGCCCGCCCCCAACTGGACACTTATAAATATGGGAGGGGCAGGGACTGGCAAGGAGAAGGGGTCATCAGATTAGGGAGTGGGTCTGGAGCTGAGGCCTGCTGGAGAGGTTGTGACTAGTACTGGAGGTATGGGGACTGCAGAGTTGAATGACTGCGGGAGAGGAGATGTTAGGGGCAGTTGGATGGGAGGAAGATGGGGAACTATGGGGTTGGGGGTGGTGGGAAGGTGGCTTAGGGCTGGAATAGGACTACTCAGGTGGATGGCCAGGTAGGTGTGAGTTTTACAGAGAGTGAGTTTTGCTGGCTTCTAGTGGTGAGCCTAAGACCAGTGAGGAAAGTGTCAGTTGAGAATCAGATGGGAGTTTGTGTTGGCCTGTTTGTCATGCCTCCACAGAACAAAACTGAAGATGTAGAGATGCCCCTGCCCCATCTTCTAGGTGGCTTCCCCATCCAGCATCCACACCAGGCGGCCCACCTTGTTCCTTTCCACTCCCCGCCCCCCGCCCCGTTTGGACCTCTTCTCCCAGGCTTCTCGCCCTGGGAGGAGGAAGGGGGTGAGGGTTTAGGAGTTAAGCAGGAATGGTGGGGGTCCCCAGCAGCTCACTCCCAATTCCCTCTGCCATCAACTTTTGAAGGAGGTCTCTAGCTGGCTGAAGCTACCCGATTCCTCCTGCGCAGCTGGATAGGGGGTTGGGACCTAGGGATCAGGACGGGAAGACAGAGGTCCCTTGGGGAGGGGACCAGGCTACCCAGGAGGGGAGGCCCTCAGCCCGGCACCCAGCTCTGGTTAGGGGGCGGGGCCCCGGCCAGGCCGGGGGGAGGTGGAGGCAGGGCTGAGTCAAAGTTGAAGTCCATTTCGTCGCTGTCCATGAAGTCGTTGAGGATGATGGACTCGACGTCACACTCAAGGCTCCCGCTGAACATGTCCAGGTCCAGGTCTGCGGGGAAGCGGTCCGGAGCGGCTCCCAGTGGTCCTGCGGCTGCGGCCGCATAAGGCCCGGGCAGCGCGTCCAGCAGGTGACCGCCGGGCGGGCCCCCGAAGGCTGCAGCGTGGCCGGGCGGTGCCAGGCCCGGAGC
>NW_012267249.1:3321136-3340768 GCF_000151885.1 Dipodomys ordii | reverse complement strand
GGGTACATGAGCGGCGACGATGGCGCCAGGGCCTCCAGGGCCTCGTCGTCCTCTAACTCCGCCGCCTCCCCGAGCAGGGGTCTCCCGCCCCCGCGGAAATCGGCCCACGCCTCATAGTCGTCGCTGGCGTGCGAGGCTGGGCTGGCGGCCCACTTGGCGGCGGCAGGCAGGGGCCCCGGGGCAGACGCGCCCGGGGGGCTGTCGTCCGGGCACCGATCGGGTACCTGCAGCTGCTTCTTCTTGCTCGCCTTGCCCTTGATGCGTAGGAACTTGGCCCCGTTGTCCATGGACACGGCCCTGCGCCGCGGGGTCTTGCCCGTCTTCCCGCCCTCAGGGTTCAGCATCCACCAGGAACTCTTGCCGGTGCCCTCGTTCTGCACGCGGATGAAACGCGTGTGCAGCGACAGGTTGTGCCGGATGGAGTTCTGTGGCCAGAGACAGGGACACGGGTGGAGGAGGACGAGGTTGGATAACGTGATGGGAGGAGGAAACAAAAAACAAAAACAGGAGAGAGAGAAAAGCCAGAAGGGGACGGGAAAGAAATAGGGAAGACAGAGGGAGGGAGTTGGGAGAAGAGGGGTTTGCAGGTGTAAGTACCAAGTTGGACAAATGTTGAATACCCACCCATCCTTTCCCACAAACCGCTTCTGCGCACTCCCACCCGACCCCACCCTGCCCTCAGGGCGGGGCTGGGGCTTTTGGCCCTCCTCCCCCCCAACCCCACTCCCTAGGGCCTCTGATCCTGCAGGGGGGAGCGGTGACAGGAGGCCGGACCCCTTCTCCCCAATTCAGCCAAGCCCTTCGCAGGGCTAGCCAGGCTGCCACCCTGCCCCCGCCCCAGCAGATTATGTAAGGGCTCATGCCGCCGCGGCTCATTTGTCCGCCCCCCTCCCTCCCCAGCCTGGCATGGCGCCAGGAGCCCGAAAACCCAGGGCTCCAGAAATCAATCTCGCGGTGACTGATTAAGCCCTGTTTAGAACTAATTGCTCTTTCGTGTGTGGGGAGAATAAATTACCTGCTTTAATTTCGTGTCTTTAAAATGCAACTGCAGGTAGAGAAGACTGTTAACCCTTTGCTGGGAGGGTCTGGCCAGGGAAAGGAGCTAGGTTGGGAGACCCCAAGGTGGGTATAGAGGTGAGACTATGGAGATTCACCTTTATCTTCTCTGAGCTCCTGCAAACTCCAAAGAGGCCTTGGATATTAAGAAGCCCTTCCAAGGGCCACCTCTGGCCAAGGAGACCTTAGCCAGCTCCTACTGTGATGTCTAGCAAGCCCAGCTCTCCAGCCATCCCTTCCTACCCACTGGCACAGATCTGTCCTCAAAATGAGGCCTTTACAGTCCCTGCACACTCCCCATCTCCAGACAGGTAGACCTAGGCTCAGAGATGCCAAAGTATTTTGCCTAAGGCTCCACTTCCTTTTTTCTGGGGGGGAGGGGATGTGGGGTCTTTTGTGGGGCTTGAACTCTGGGCCTGAGCGCTGTTCCTGAGCTCTTCAGCTCAAAGCTAGCTCTCTACCACTGGAGCCACAGCACCACTTCCGGTTTTCTGGTGGTTAACTGAAGAGAAGAATCTCACAGACTTTCCTGCCTAGGCTGGCTTTGAACCACAATCCTCAGATCTCAACCTCCTGAGTAGCTAGGATTACAGGCGTGAGCCACTGGAGCCCGCCTTACACATCCCTTTCTGCAGTTCCTAGGCACCTTCACTTTTGCCACCCTGCCTGTATCTTTATCTTAGTTCCTGCACTGCTTTGACTAGGCCTATTGTGGGGACAGAGGAACCTAGAGTTGAACTTGGGCTGGACCTCCCTCTCACCTGGTGGCCTTTACCTCCCTGCTTAGATATTTCTTTGCAAACAACATGGTTTGTCTATCAGAGGACTGGGCAGGATGCCCAGGTCTTTGGCCACCTACCTGTGTGACCATGGTTGTGTATCAATCTCTGAGCTACTCTGAAAAAATGGGCTGGAGCTGTTAGCATTTTCTATGAGCAAACTGTAGTTCAGTGTTGGTGAGCACTCCAGGGGCTTGTAAACGGTTGTTGAGCCAGAAGACCTTACTTCCTAGGTCACTCTACAGGCCTCCTGTCATCATCTTCTTCTTAACATCATGCCTGAGGACAGCTGTCCTGAGCATCAACCACTAAGGGTGAGCTAGTATCACCCATTTAATCCACCAAACTCAGGCATGATGTAACTTGCCTACAGTCCCACAACTAAGCAGTGATGCCAGGCACCATCTAGTTTTGCCCATTCATGGATTTGCTCTTAAAGCTTCCAGTCTACCCAGACACACCCTAACTTCTCTCCTGCCTCCTCTCCACCCACCTCCAGAGGTCCTTCCTGCTTTCCAGGATACCCTCCACTGTTAACTAGCCCCAATTCCAAGTCCTGAGTCGACCCTCAAGGCACCTGGCTCACCGTCTCTGGCACTTGTGACTTGGAAGGCAACAGCTGGGACTTGCCAGCCTTGTCCTGCCTTAGCCTCTCTTGGGGCCCTGTGAGGAGGGAAGCTTGACCCCCAGGGAGTGATTCCCTCAGGTAGATACCCCCTTCCCGTTCCGCCCCTGCACCTGGCTCCCCAGCCCCTCCCCACACCTGTGCTCAGGTCCTCTGAGGCCTCAGGTCTCTTCCCCCACAGGACTCTCTGGATTTCCAGAGGCTCCACCTCCCACCTCTCCAGTCCACCAGCTGGAGGTCCTTCAGGTCACACCTCTTTGTTAGTGTTACTATGTGCCAGCTTGGCCTAGAGTGCTTTTGGGGAGGAGAAAGGGTGCTATAGCAGGTACCAGCACTTAATCAACACTAGCCTATTCATCCCTGGGCACTCTAGTTATCTCATGTAATCATTATGTCAGACTCTAGAGAGTCAGGGATTGGGATCTCTAGCTCAAGATGAGGAGAGAGAGGCTCAGAGACTGAGTTGCCAAGATCACACAGCTTGTTGGGCACCAAGCCAAGTACTGATTTCAGGTTAATTTTATGCTGAATTTAAAGGATGTTACATTCTGTCAGAGGGAAGGGAAGAGTATCAGTGAATTCCCAGAGATTTTTGGAAGTCAGAATTCATGTTTTCTTCAAACTTTTCTTGTACAATATTGCTAGAAGCCAGTAGGGTAAGATAACTGGGGACAACATTGCAAGATTAACATTTCTAAGTCCTAGTGCTTGTTTCCTTCTTTAGAATTCAAGGGAATTTTGCATGCACTTCATAATATACCTACTTTGTTTGACAAATACATTTTTAAAGAAGTTTCATATTACTCCAGATATGCTTTCAGGTCCATGAAAGTTTGCTTTCTCCTCCCCTGCTCCCCTAACCGAATCAGGTGCCTGAGAACTCAACCCCCAGCCTGACGCCTTGGCTTGTTCAACTCAGGAAAAAGAAAAGACTTGCCCAAGGTGGCCCCAGGAACTGTGACACAGAAAGGATGTGAGCCCAGGCCTTGGGGGGGGGGTGAGGGAGGAAAGGGCCCCAGCAAGGTACTCTTCCTACTCCACCAATCCTGACCTTAGAGCACATCCCTCCTCCCTCCTCTTCAGCACTCAGTTGTTCTCCCCAGAAAGTGATGACATGGGCCAGGTGTACTCCAGGAACCTTTTCAGTTTGACACTGAAAATTCTTACATCATCCAGTCTAGAGGTTCTCCCTCTCCTCTCTCCGTCTCTCTCCATCTCTCTCTCTCTCTCTCTCTCTCTCTCTCTCTCTCAGCTGAAGTGTTACACATTTAAGCCCCTGAGGTGTAAATAGAAATACGCAGGGTCCAGCCTTTTTAGCACTCTCCCTTTCAAAAACCATGGACTTGGGCAGGAACAGATTGTGCAGGCCATTTAGGTGAGTGGCAGAACCAAGTAGGTTGACAAGCCTTGCCCAGGGTCTTGCAGGATGAAGGGAGGTGGCTCAGAGCTGAGTGAGGAGCAAGGCCTAACAGCTCCTCAGCTGGGCTCTATACCAGGCATCACCAGGGCTGTGCCCCCTGAGATAAGTGCGGGCTATGCAGCCCAGCCACCTGGTACTAATCAGAGCTCCTCACCAGGCTCCAACGGCAAGCACTAATCACAACTCTCACTTAGCCACAAGGCCTCCTGGGAGGCCAGAGGCATGGAGGAGGTAAGGGAGGTAGAGGAGGGAGACACCTCCTCTGCCAGGCAGCAGTAACCAGGCTCCCTCTTAGAGTCACCTAGCAACCCACCACCACAGCCACAGCCCTGACATGCCCAAGCTCCCCTGGTGCCCAGACCTGGGCTTGGCTTCTGAAGCCTCCCAGACCTACACCAAGGCCTGGTGCATGCTCCTTTAGGAGATAGGAACTCTCTATTGAGGCTCCAGGGAGACCTCTGGGGGCAGAGGAAAAGGACAGCGATTCCATCTCATGCCCACCCCATTCTCCTTTAGAAGTTGGGCAGGAAGAATAGCCTTCACTCCTCAGGACCCACCCACCAGGGAGAGAAGGCTGGCAAGGCAGACACAGGGCAAAGTGCATAGGCTCTGGTATTGGATCTGGATGCCAGTTTCTGCCCCAACACTCATAGTATGCCCTGGGGCAAGGTACTCAAAAGCTCCAGGTCCTCTATAGACCGTCTACCCTCACTTTCTACAGCCACATGGCAGAGCCAGCCTGGGTCTTCAAAAAACCTGGGATCAAAAACAAAAAACAAAAAACCTGGATCTCATCCAATCCTCACCAGATCCCAGATGAATGAAGGCCCTGCCACGGCCCACAGACCCTCCAAGATCTGTCAGACATCCTTCCTGCTTCATATTCCTTCTTGTCCCTCCAACTTGCCAAGTAGGACCCCTTCCCTCAAATGCCCACAGAGACCTCCTCTCTTTGTTCAAATGGTCTTTTTTTTGGTCCTGTCGTGGGGCCTGAACTCTGGGCCTGGGCACTGTCCCTCAGCTCTTCAACTCAAGGCTAGCGCTCTACCACTTGAGCCACAGCACCACTTCCGGCTTTTTTCTTTTTGCTTATGTGGTGCTGAAGAATCGAACCCAGGGCCTCATACATGCAAGGCAAGTGCTCTACCACTGAGCCACCTTCCCAGCCCACAAACGGGAATTTTTGCAATAAGGCCCATCCTAGCCACTCTTTAAAAAAAATGTTTCTCTTCCCTGACATTTCTTGACCACTCCCTTAGAAAATGATCACTTTCTAAATTAATACAGGTTGAGTATTTCTAACCCCCAAACCCAAAATGTGATGTGCCCCCAAATCTGAATCTTTCTGAGTTTCATGGTAGTAAGTTTTGGATGCTCAACTGGTGAGGTCTATACAAATATTCCAAAGTTCTAGACTCTGAAACACTTCTAGCCCAAGCATTTCAGATAAGGGCTACAACCTATGTACTACTTATTGTCTGCTTTAGCCATTTTCTGACTGTCATATGAAAAATAACTCTCATGAGGATAATGACTTTACCTAATTTTTTTTTTTACTGTTTTGGCACAATAAAAAAAATGTTTGGCACATCTGAGGCACTTAAGCATTGATGAAATAAATGAATGAGAGTAATACTATGTTGTAAGGGGAATTAAATGAGATGGCCTTAGCCAACACACAGCAGCAGCTTTTCCAAACTAGGTTGAGAACATATGACAGGGTGAGAAGCAAGCAGGGTAGTGGAAAGTTGGCTCGACATGATGCTAAGAAGGAACTAAGGAAGGGGGAAGGATTTCTGGGACAGCTGAACTGGGGCTTGGTAGGGTGCACAAACCACTACCTGCTCCAGACCTCCATCTGCTCCACCGATGGACCCGGGATTGTTCACACCATGGTCTCTTACCACTCATACACCTAGGTCAGGTGACACTCCCGGCACCCCTGTGGGGCAGAATAACCTTGACCTTGCTGATAGTGCCTCCCTCATGGACAAGATCTGATCCATCTGATGGCAGAAACTCATCTATCCAGCAGGACACCCTCATCTATTCCCAGGACACCTTTCGCCCACGAGCAGTAATGCATTCATCTGACAGCACAACCCCATTTATCCAGCACACCAGTCCCATTTATCCAGCAAGTACAACCTCATTTGCTAACAGCACTCCATTCACCTGACGGGCCCCCTCATTTATCCAGCAGGACACCCTCATTTATCGTCCAAGTCGGACACGCTCCTTCCTCCTGTGGTGTGGCTGTGTTCTCTGATGGTGCGACCCGACTGATCCAGCAGGATGTCATCTCTCCTACAAGTACACTTCATCCCCTGACAGTACAACCTCATTTATCTAATAATGCTGCCTCACCTTGCCTCCAAGTACCACCTCATTCCCTGACAGTACAACCTCGTTTATCTTCCAGTACAACCTCATTTCTCCTCCCAGCACAGCTTCATTCCCCGACAGCTCAACCTCATCCAATCTCACTTCACCAGCCAGGGACCTGCCAGGCCTGTGAGGCAGGAGTTAGGGGGCGGGGTGGTGGGAAGTTCCACCATTTGCTGTCCCCTGCCTACAGGGAGCTCCCCGGTGCTACAACTGTGTCCAGTCTTCCCAGGCCCAGAAGGGCCCATGGACTTGTGTTCTAGACAGTCTGGCCTAACCACAGCCCACTATTGCCTGACTTCCTTCCTGTTTTGCCCCCACTACGATTAAGAAAAGTCCATAGGAAGCAGGGTCTGGTGGCTCACACCTGTAATTCTAGATATTCAGGAGGCTGAGATCCGAGGATCGTGGTTCAAAGCCAGCCAGGCAGGAAAGTCTATGAAACTTTTTTTTATCTCCAATTAACCACCAGACAACCAGCACTTTGAGCCATGGCTGAAAGTGGTGAGCAGTAGCCTTGAGCAAAACAGCTCAGGGACAGCACTCAGGTCCTGAGTTGAAACCCACAATCACAACAACAACAAAAGCCTAGAGGACAACTTTGGGATCATGATCTACCATGTTCTCTGTGCTCTCTTCCAGTGCTCTGATTCTGGGCAGGGGGTGCTGGGAAAGGTTACTCTTTCTAGGGGGGTATAAACACTGGTGTGCTGGTAAATATTTAACTACCAGTTCTCCACAAGGGAAAATCCCCAGATTGGATTTGTAGCTTTTGCTGCTCTCTGTGGTGTGGATACTCGCATCGTAGTCCATGTGAAGCTGCCAGCATGATGTCACCAAGTGCAGAACTAGGAAGAAGCATGCACGATAAATCTCAGGAGTCAGTGTGAGCCAGCTCTAGCATACCACCAGTGTATGCTTCCAGTTCTGAGGCAGGAGAAAGGCGCCACCTGCCACATGCCAGGCGTAGGCGAGCCTTTTATCCTACAAGTATGCTATGACTAGGGTCGGCTGTTTTACCATGGGGGAAACTGAGGCTCCAGTGGGTTAAATCACTCCTCATACCCTAAAGCTGGCCAGTTATAAAGCCAACTTGAGGGCTTGTTGACTCCAAAGCCATTTCTCTTCCAAACCCTCCCCCACTGGTGGCAGGGGGCACCATCTCTACTTTGGCTCTCAAATCTAAGCTCTCCTGGTTTTCATCAGAGACAGAAGATGCAAACCTTGTGTTTCCCACTTCCACTGACTCTGTGCTACCTTCTGGCCTCTGTTGAGCCTGGGGGAAACCCCAGATTCCCAGAATTCAGTCCTGAGTCCCCCCAAGATCGGATGTGGAGGCCTCTCCAGGGTAAGTTCTCTTTTTAATAGAGTCTCAGTTCAGTCCCTCCTTTAGGAGATTAACCCTGCTTGTCTGATGGGGATAATGACCCCGTACTTCCTCAGAGTGGAGATCCTGTGGGACTCTGACCCCTCCAGGACTCCTCCCCTCCTCTCCTTTCCTGTATGAAAAAAGGGCAAGGGCAAGGGGTGGTACCCCAACTTCATTCTTGTGACATTGAGCCTCCATACCAACAACTCCAATAGCCACAGGGAGACTCACATATCACAATTCCCATCCCTCCCTGTCTCAGAGCCCCAGAGCATCCCTCATTCTGGTCCCTGCTCCTCATTCCATGCTGCTCCAGGAACATACATCTGTGTCTGACTGCCTGTGGTGCAGCTGGGGTGTATAATCTAGGAGGGCTTCCTGTAAGAAAGGGTAATAAGGATGGCCTGAAGGAGGTTTCTTGAGTACTAGGATCTGCAGTGGAGGAGGTGTAAAAGGGCAGTTGAGCCAGGCGCCGGTGGCTCATACCTGTAATCCTAGCTACTCAGGAGGCTGAGATCTGAGGATCTCAGTTCAAAGCCAGCCCAGGCAGGAAAGACCGTGGGCTTTTTTTTTTTTTGGGTCCGGTCGTGGGGCCTGAACTCTGGGCCTGGGCACTGTCCCTCAGCTCTTCAGCTCAAGGCTAGCGCTCTACCACTTGAGCCACAGCGCCACTTCCGGCTTTTTTCTTTTTGCTTATGTGGTGCTGAGGAATCGAACCCAGGGCCTCAGGCATGCAAGGCAAGCGCTCTAACACTTAGCTACCTTCCCAACCCGGCCGTGAGACTCTTATCTCCAATAAATCACTCAGAAAACCGGAAGTGGTACTGTGGGTCAAGTAGTCGAGTGCTAGCCTTGAGCTGAAGAGCTGAGGGACAGCGCCCAGGCCCAGAGTGCAAGCCCCATGACCGACCAAAAAAAAAGGCAGCTGGGAGCACAGGCAGATGCCAACAAGTACTGTGCTCAAGATTAACATGGGTACAAGTGGCCAGCCAGGGTCTTGGAGAAACCATATGTTGAAGCAAGGCATGAGAAGTCAGGCTGTGGTAACCCCTTCTTCTTCTGGGAGAGGTGAGTTCATGCAATCAGCTCCAGCAGCTAAGAAACCAGCAACAGAAATTCAAGTTCATCCCTGCTCTAAATCCCATGGCTTTTTCCTTGTTACCCCTGGACTTGGGTCCAACACCAGACAAACACTCAAGAGCCCATGATGTCATCCCTTGGCCCTTGCTATGGCCAGCCTATGCCTCTTCCTGATCCCCTCCTTAAGTCCAGAGGACTCTCTGTCCCACTCCAACCCCAACTATAGTGCTACTGCAGAGATCTTACTGAAGACTAGACTCTCCCTGTCTTGAGCCTGCTTCCCTATTTGACTCCTGAGGCCCTCAGAAGTCAGAAGGCAGGATTGAGCACTTGGGCCTGAGATTTCTTTGCAGGTTCAGCTCAGCAAACTTCAGGCCAGTGCTCCACATCCTGCCTACCCCTACCAGGGTCTTACCTGGGCCTCCTTCCTATCTTCTGCCTGTAGCTCTCAGCTCCTGTTATCTTTTCCCAACATTTTCTCATTCCTCAAGAGAATTCAGCAAGGTAGAAGGAAAAGACTACCTTTTTGCTATTGTTCACTTGTTTTTTAAGACAAGGTCTCACTATGTAGGCTGACCTGGAACTCATGATCTTTCTACCTCAGCCTCCTCAATACAGTGCATCACTATGCCTGGCTAGGACTACCATTTATTGAACATTGCCATGTGCTGGATGCACAATTACTACCTTGCTCAGTCTCTGTGGCAACCCTATGAGATAATTTACTATTCCCATTTTATGATAAGGTGTAGGAACTCACATCCAGGGCCCCAACTCCTCTCCTTTGCCCGTAGGTGCCTCCAGGGAAGATTTGAGACCAAGCAGCTCTAGAGTAGAGGAGGGGCGGAGGTTGTTACACTGTCTCAGCAACCCCTAACTGCAAAGCCTGGGGCTCCTCTAGCTGGAGCCCCTCCTTCACATAAGCAACACCTCCCTACTTCTCCACCCAGGCCCAGGGAGCAGCTGTGGTGACCTCACTCAGCCCTGCCCTGAGCCTGGCTCTGGGGAAGGCCCAGCAGCTGTGCCCCAGCCCTGCAGGCTGGCTCCTGGGGAGGGGGGGGGGAGGAGGAGTGGGCATAGCGCCAAGAGAACCATCTGCTCTCCCAGGGGCACGGCCACCCGCACAGGCACTGGCCTTGCCCCCAAGGGCTGCCCTTGGCCCTCTGTCCCTATGCCAAGGGGCTTCTGGAGCCCAGGGCAGCCCACCCAGACCGAGGCACCGGCCTCATTTGCCATCTGTCTTCTCCCAGAGCCTCTGAGGTCCTTCAGGACATGGAGCAGCCATGAATGTCCACTGAAAAATGAACAAGTGCTCAGGCGAGTGGCAGAGGCCGAGGCCAGGGGCAACGGCTGGGTGTGCTGAGCACTGCGGCCCCAGCACAGGTCTTGTTGGCTAGGAGCCCTTACTCCCCTCCTGGGGCCTCCATCTCCACACATCTGCTCAGCTGGCAGGTGCTGCTGGCAGAGGGCAAGCCCCTTCCCCCACTGCCCAGCTCAGGTTACAAGAGGCGGAGGTGGTGAGGCCAGCTGAGGACAGGGGAGGGGACAGTGGGGAGAAGGAGGAGCCCTCAGAGCTTCCCAGAGTGTTGGGGGGGAGGGAAACTAGGAGCCAGAGAGGGAAAGGCTTTGCTCAAGGACACACAGCCTGCCAGGGAAGCAAAAAAGGAGCTAAAATCTTAGGGGCAGCAATCCTAGATTCCAGGCTGACCTTGAACAAGTCACTTTATCTGGAAAAATAAGGAGCCTCAAACCCACTATTTGTCTCCCCAAGGCCATGAGGCAGAGCATTGGAGGTTTAAAAGCTTTGGGCCAGACTAAGGGCAGGCCATTTTGTCCTCTATCTTAGAGACTAGAAAGGTAGGTGGGTAAGGATAGAGAGGGACTTCTTTAATACATACACCTATAAGGCAGTGTGTCTCAGGGGTATGGTAAAGGGAGCCCCCTCCACACAGCAGTTCCAGTCCTTTCTTAGAGCAAGGAAGGGCAGTAATGACATCTGCTAAGACTTCTTGGGGCCTTCATATTCATCTTCCTCTAATCTCCACAATGAAGCTAATGGAGTCCTATTACTATCCTATTTTTCCAGAGCAAGAAGGAGGCTCAATTGCCCAGCACCTCACAGAGGGTAAAAACTAGGTTCTGCCCATTCCCTTGGCCTCCCAGGATCCTAACCACAGGTTTCACCTAATTCTTAACAATACAAAAGGGGGCTGCAGAGATATCAAGCTGGCATCTTGGGCTCTTCCAGCCCAGCCTCCACCCAATCTCAGGCTTATCTTCCCTGCGCCTTAGGACCAGGACAAAATTGGGTGCCTCCCTACCCCCACCCCCAGTCTTCCTCTTTTCCCTTCCCCCACTCTCTCCACAGCACTCGCAGGTGATTTTTCTGTGTTATCTCGGTCTCCCCTATAGCCTAGAATGCCTCCTAAGCTTGCCACTCACTCATTTCTACAGCCTCCTCTCATGCTGGGCTTCCCAAAGTCCTAAGGGTTTGACCTCCTTTGTCAGATTCCCCTCCTCCACCTCTGAACACATATAGCTGATTACCTAACCCTGACAGCCTCAATCAGAATGTCCTTCGACCTCCCAGGTTTGACAAGCCCCTCAAGGTCAAGGTTCAGTTCCCTTTGAGAAGCACTGCCCACCTTAGGTAACAGATCTGCAGATCAGGGGGGCATCTGGCTGGTCTGCTGCTACCCTGGGAACTGTGTGGGAAAGGCAGCCAGGAATGCAGGGCCATTCTCCAGGCTAGAAGCCTCAGGGCTAAACTGCAAGGGAGGAGAGATGATGATGGGGGGAGGGGAGAGCACTGGGTTAGAGTGGAGCTAACCCTGGGGAATCCCATTTCTGCATTCTTGATGGCATACAGTTAGAGCCTCTTTATTTTTTTTCTCATTCTGAGTTTCCTCATCTGCAAATATGGATGGAGAGTAACAATACCAGTGTCACAAGGTGGCTGTGAAATGAAAATGAAATGGAAAAATGTATGCGTTGGCACATGGTGAGTGGAATGCTAAGTTGGAACCGGTCAGAATAGCTAAGGTGACTAGAAAGGAATGGAGCTAGGGGCCAGGTCTGGAGTGTAACCCTAGGGCCCAGGACTGAATCAGGCTGTGCTAAGCTATGTGCACCCTGCACCTATTTTCTCCCTGACTACCAAAAAGCCAGCAGGACAGGATAGGGACTGGGATCCTTAGTTTCTTCACCATGCCAGTCCCAGAGAGGCTGGCTGAGCATTTCCCCTGCTCCTCTTGCAGCTGAGGCTGTCTATAGCAGAACAGTGACCGTGGCTGTGGCTCCCTTCTTTCCACCCATGTCCTATACAGCATGACTCCTAAGATATGAGGCTGGGCGTAGGTGCCGGAGCAGTAGCTCAATCCCTTTATATTCATCCTTCAAACCTTCGAATCCCTTTATATTCATCCTTCCAAACACATGGATAGAATAGTGGGTCCCACTAGGGAAGCTGGCTTGGAGAAGAAACTGGTCTACTTTGGGACAAGTAGAGGGGAGCAGGCAGGAGGCCAGGAAGCTACCACCTCAGGCATCAATCCAGAATGATCCATTTCCAGACATACTTTAAAAAAAATACAGATTCCAGCTGGGCGCCCGTAGCTCACGCCTGTAATCCTAGCTACTCAGGAGGCTGAGATCTGAGGATCACAGTTCAAAGCCAGCCTGGGCAGGAAACTCTGTGAGACTCTTATCTCAAATAAACCACTAGAAAACTGGAAGTGGAAGTGGTGCTGTGGCTCAAGTGGTAGAGCACTCACCTTGCGCTTAAGAGCACAGGGAAAGCACCCAGGCCCAGAGTTCAAGCCCCATGACCAACCAAAAAAACAAACAAACAGATTCCAGAACCCAAACTCTGAGTCTGACAGAAGGGATGAGAGAGGCACTGGTAACTTGGGCTGGTGCAAAGCTTCAAAGTGATTCTGGTCACCAGCCAGGTAGAAATTGTAGAGATGTGTTCCAGTCCCTTGAAGATAGGTCTACAATCAAACTATCCAAGCACCCCAACTATTTTCTGCTAGGTGTCCCAAGGCAATAGCCACAGCGGGTGTAGATTAAGCACTCCAGTGTTGTCTGGGTATGAAGGTGGCAGTGCAGGGTGCCTGAGATTGGAGGGAGCAAGAAATGTGGATGGGTGGGGTGTAGACAGCGATACAAGAGGATCGAGGAGTTCCAACAGCATGGTTTGGGCTTGGCTGGCCCTGGAGAGCGCTAGAGTGGAGCAGGGACTTAGGGTAGGAGGGCTAGCTGTGGTGCAGCATTGAGAGATGGAGAAGAATGGCAGAAGCAGACATGTCTGCATCTAAATCCAGGCTTTGCAACATCCCAGCTATGTCTCGATTTCCTCAACCAGAAAATGGGGCAATTAATGCATATCTGACAGGACCCAGAGATTATGTGTGGAGGGCCCAATTGACTGCCTAGTACCTTCTCTTACTCATTCCCCTTCCTACAAGAGGCATCCCTCTGAGACCAGAAAGGTTTCTCTTAGCAAAGAGGGAGGCCCATGGGGGAGGGATGTGGGAGGCCCCTCCCCTACACGCCACCTGGTCCCCCTCCCACCTCCACATATGGGTTGGGGGGTGGGGAGAGGCAGCAAACAGCCAAACCCTCCCAAACAGGAGTTGGTTTCCATGGTAACTAGGGTGCCAGGAAAAAAAGGGGGGGTGCTCCAAATCCAGCTGTCCCCCTGAGCACCATACCCAGGCCCAAGAGCCTGAGTTAATGCCCACCCAACACCCTGAACTCTCCATATGCCTGATCTGGGAGCCAGCTGGGATTGCCATGAATGTTCCTTGTTATGCTGGGAGAATAGTTGCCACTTGGGTATTGCCTTGGGCAGGGTGGGCCTCTTTAAGCAGAAGTTCCAAGTTTAAGACCATGCACACCTATACTGTCCATTAGAAAGCCCTCTCAATACTACATGCCTTGGTCCAAAGAATCCCTTACTCTCCTAGACCCAAAGGGTCAGAGACTGAGTTAAAGCCCTCTGGACACTCAGGAGGACACAGAACTGAAACAGGAGAGGACCTGGCTCCAGCTCAGGCTCACACTCAATCAGGTTCCCCACAGGAGCTCTGTCCTCTATCACCTGGATCTGACTCCAAGTGATCCCAAATAGTGACAATAGCCACACCAGGGACCAGAAGGATGTGCAGGGTCACAGTTCAGCAGTTCAGGAGGTTGAAGGGCGTGGGGGCGGCCAAAGTGGGCACCACGTTATTCCACTACTTTCATCCTGGAGGAGGAGGGGTGAGCACCAGTCTAGGGGGAGAGGGGCCCAACCCACTTCCCAAGTGCCCAGCCCCAGGTGGGAGGCGGGCCTACAGACAGGAGTAGGGAGGGGTGGGTGGGTCAGTTCTGAGAGGTCAGGGAAGATGAGAAAGGGCTCCCTTTACAGCTGAAGCACCCCCATCCCAGAGGCTCACAGCCATTCATTTGGGCAGTTCACGAGCAGAGCACCCCTTCCTCAGCCCTCTCCGGAGGCCCCACCCAAAGAGGGGAAGGCAGGCTGCAGGGAACAAGCTCCTCCCTCATTCAAAGTCCAAATCCAAGTCCTTCTCCCCCTCCCACACACCCCCTCCGGAGTCCACCCCAATGGCACAGGAAACGCTGGAGTTTGAGGGTCTTCCACTTCGGAGGTCCGTGACCTCAGGGCGAGTCATGTTCCCACCGGGAAGGGTGGCCCGGAGGATTTGATGGGACAGGCCCTCTGCCAAGGCCTCCCTGTTCCTCAACCTCCCTTCCCACAGCACCCACCAGGCTGGAGGCTGAAGCCCTCAGGGCCTGCAGAGAGGGGGCCCCGGACTCGCAGAAAGTGGGGGCTGAGGGCGCTGAACTTTCGAACCCGCAAACCCCCCGCGCCGTTCATTACCTTAACGCGAGTTAAAAATAACCGTCTCATCTCTTTAAATTAGTCTGTCTGCAATTACCGCCTGGCACGGCGCTGCCCGCCATCGTCCCGCTGGAGCGGCGCCAGGTGGCAGGCGGGGCCCTCACCCTGTCTGTCGGTCTGTCTGCCCGCCTGCCTTCCAGCCCCCCACCCCTCCCTCCGCCGCGCGTTTACCCTGGAGGCCCCCGGAGGCCCCTCTTGGAAAGCTCCCCAACTTGTGCGGGGGCCGGCAGGGAGCAAGGAGTCCGCGGGGATCTGGGGACTGCGGAGGGGGCTGGGGGGGGGCACGCGGCGGGGGAGGGGCGCCGGGAGGCCCGGGAAGCCGGAAGGGCCCGCAGCGCGCCAGCGCTAGTGGGTGGGTGTGAGCAGGTGGCCGTGGGAGTCTGCCGGGCGTGCCAGCAACTGTGCCAGGAGCGGCTGGCACGGGCTCGTGCCCAGGAGGCGGGCAGCTGCCAGCCCCTCGCTCGTGCAGTGAGAGGGGGTGAGGACACCCCTAATCGGGGCTCACACCGCCTCCTCCCGCACCCCCACCAGCCCTTGGGGCTGGGGATCCCCGAGGACAAAGGAGGAGGAGGGAGCCCTGCTGGAGCAGACTGCGGGGGGGGGGGGAGGGTGGAGGGGGTTGATCTACACTCACAACCACTGTCTGTAGCAAGACCCTGCTCCTGTCTTTCCTTTCAGTTCCCTACCCCACCTGGAACCTAACCGGGTGAGGGCCTGGGCCAGGTGGGGGGGCTGGGAGGTGGGCACCGGCCTTCGGATCCCACCCTCAGCAATCAGGCTGCTCCAGCCTGCGGGAGAAGGGAAGTCCCCATCTATGGTGTTCTTCCCCTTGGGGACTGGGGAAAGGAATGGGAAACGCCCAAACCTGGCCTGGTAGCTCTCAGAGGGGCTGGCAGCCAGGAAACACAAAAGGAGGCAGAACAACTCCAGAGGCCCTGGGTAGAAGCAGCAGTAAGACTAGGAGTAGCTTGGAAGGCTTCCTGGAGGAGTCATAGGCCAAGGGAAAGTGAAGCTGGAGCATCTGAAGAGTGTGGAGGCTCTACCCATATTTCTATACTCTTAGAACACAGGAGAGGTGTCTCCAGTCCAAACCCTGATCTAGGCCTGAGACCCTCCATCCCAAGAACATGACCAGCCCCTTTGGTGGGATTTCCAGAACAGCCTCTTTCCAGGTCTGGGTCTGATTCAGGTGTCCTCAACCTGCGGTTGGCCCTGCCTCCTCCAATCACTGTCCAAAACCCCACTGGACTACCTCTCTACATCACAGATGGGACCACAGGGCAAAGGTCTTCCCTATCCTACTAAATCCACCTTTCCGATGCCACTTCCCTGCCAGTCAGGAATCTCTAGATTCCAGCCTAGCATACCCAAATCATTTTCTAAATCCAACATGCACACTTCTACCTCCTGCCTTTGGATGTATAGCCAACAACCAAATTCTCCCCTAATCCAGAGACGACCCAGATTAAGTACAGCCCTCCATTTGAAGACCCACCTGGTTCCCCAGGATATTTAACCTACCTTGGGGAGGGGGTAGCTCCCTAGAATATTTAACCCACCTTAGGAAGGGGGTGCTACTTCACCCACCCCCAGTCTGTCTCAAAACAAAGGGCCTGGGTGAGAAAAAAGGCAGGACCAAGGTCTCCCCACCCTATGGAATGCAGGCTTTCACACACCCCAGGGAGTCAAGTGCAACACTTTTGTGGGGGATGGGAAGAAGGAAGGACTAATGGGCCCTAGGCCGGTTACCACAGGTGTACTGCAGTTCCAATCAACCTGAGATTATCAGGAGATGTAGAGGCAGGAAGCTGCAGGATTCAGAGTGCAAGGAAGCCTCTTGGAGGTCTGGGGACACAGGACATGGGGCAAGTCCCCTCCAGTGCTTTACCAGGGCTTAACTTTACCAGGGCTTTACCAGAGCAGAACTCAAGCCTGAGGTTATTCTCTAATGCCCCAGCCCAGAACTAGAGCCTGGCATGGGAAAATCAGTGTGTCCCCAGCAGTATAGTGCAGTGGCAACCACATCCAATGGGCAGCTGGGAGAGCTGGGCCTTTGTCCAGGGCCTGCTCTCTTCACTGAGATCTTCAGAAGAGTTCTATCACACTCCAAGGCCTCAGTCTCACAGTCTGAGAAATGAACTCGCCAAGAACACTCACACCACATTTTAGGATTTATATCTGCTCCTGCTGGAAAGTCTTAGGCATCCCCTTCCACACCATCAAGACCTTGTTCCAGAGGCTTGGTGGGACCTTGGAAGGTAAAACCCCTGGATTGGAGTTCAGCTTTCCCATCTTCTAAGTGTGTGACTTCAGGCAGCTTACTCTTCCAGTCTGGACCTCAGAATCATCCTCTGTAACTGGACGTAGCAAATAAAACCCATCTGAGGGATTGCTGAGAGCATTAAGGTTATGTGAGAGGCCTGGCACAGAGCTTGGCCTTGAGATGCCCAAGGAACCACAGCAGTCTCTTGGCTTCCAACCTCAAGTCCCCCTTTCCCATCTTTCTTCACCTCTTTTCATCCACCTAGTCTGGCTGGAGCTCCACCTCCAGCATGAAGCCCTGGGGGGGGGGGGCTGCCCTGGTCCACAGCACTCTTCTCAGGGTTGCTGTGGCTCACTGCACTCTCCTCAACTCCACATCCTCTATACTATCCACACATCCCTCCACTCTCCCACACACTGGTGGCTTTTTGATGCCAGGCTCTGTGCTGAGTGATGTGGCCACAGAATGACACCAGTGCTGCCATTGTCTTCCAAAGGTGAGGGAGAGTGGGTGAGTGAGATAAGACACAAGTAACTAATGTCCACTGCAGGTATTGGAGAGGGCCAGAGAAAGAGGAGTCCTAAGCCAAGTAACAAGGGCTAGGGAGGGCTTCCTGGAGGAGGAAACATCCTTAGAGTGACACTAGGGTGGGTGGAGGAGCAGAGGAGGATAGGGTGCAAAGCCCAAGGGCAGGACACACTTAAGAGGAAGCTGTGTTTTGTTTTGGTTTTTGGGGGGAGGGGAGGTGGATCCAAGGGGACAGAAAAGGAGATTGGGGAAGGAGACTCATGTCTACTCTAGTCTGTGTTCCTGCCCCATAGTGGCCCAGTGAAAGGCACAAGAGCTGCCAGCACAAAACCTGAGAGTCCAAGTCAAAACATCCAGATCTCTACAATGCTGCTGTCTGTCCATAGGCCTCCCCTCCTCCACTGGCACACCCACTTCCTTGGACCCTGCAGCCACCACAGGGTGCAGGGGCAGCCTCTTCCTTGGAGATAGACATGCCTCTCCCATAGGGAGCCTGTCAGCTTACCTCCTAGGCACAAATCCCCTTCCAACCTCACCCCCCAAGGCACAGACTACCCCCATTTTCCAACAAAATGGAAAAGGAGATGGGTCAGGAGACCACAATCCAGTCAAACCCCCATCCCTGTCTTCTTCCAAGATGCCCCAACCCCATGCTAAGGTCTCCCTGGGTTACCCAAGCCCCTCCCCCTCCCCCTAGATGTCTTTGGACTCAAAAAGCCAAGAAGGTGGAAGACAGGTTGCCTACGGTGGGAAGGGATCAATCTCCAGTGCTAAGCATCCCACCCTCCCACCAGCAGGGGTCATCACTGCTGTCCCCCTCTGCTGGTCCAGGTAAGGGGTGATGAGAGCACCTGCCCCATAGAGAACTCACATCTCAGGTCACCTGTCACACTCCCCACCCCAGGCTGGTCTAGTGCCCAGGGTGAAGGGAATGAACTGTGGACACACGGCCTACAGCACTCATCACCCTGGGCCAGCTCCAGAAAGCACAGTGGAGAGATTTGGGAGGGAAAGCAACCAGTGGCCCCAAGTCATGACTACAGCTCTTAAAAAAAAACAAACGAAAAAAGGTATCTAGGTATAGTGCATAAAAGGAAGTAACACAAAGCAAACTCCAAGGAGCTAGGGGGTTCCTCAATGTCAGTGGTCTGGGCAGCATGGGTTCCTACCATCACGCACACGCGTGCACGCGCGCGCGCGCATGCACACACACACACACACACACACACACACACCCAGGATGTGGTAGGGATATTCCCCAGGGACCCCTCAAAGCGGCCGTCCCTTGTCACCCTGCCAGACCTCCCACCCCGCATCCTTCCTGGCGAGGGAGCACGCACACAGCTGCTCCCAGCACGCCCTCGCCTGTCTGCCGGACGGCCCCACGCCCTGGGCGCACACTCCGTGACCCCTAGGGGTGGCCCAGAGCCCAGACGCACCTAGCAGCCCCCGAAAGCCAGAGACGGCGGCCCTAGTCTCCCTCCCCAGCCGGACGCCCCCACCTTCCAGCCTGCCGAGCTGTTGCTGTCGCCTTTATCCTTGAAGTAGGGCACGTAGCGGACCATCCAGTCGTAGATCTGCGAGAGCGTGAGCCGCTTGTCCGGGGCGCTCTCGATGGCTTTAGTGATGAGGTCGGCGTAGGACAGGTTTCCCCACGCGTTCCGCCGGGAGCTCTTGGCTTTCCGCAGCGGTCCGACCTCCGCGCCCAGCGGCGGCGCTGGGGCCATCGAGGGGGCCGTCGCCCGGCGTTCCGGCCCGCAGTCTTCGGCGCCCTCGGCCACCCCAGCGCCCAGCGCTCCGTCCTCGTCGCCCGCCAAGTCGGGCTGCGGCAGGGGCCAGGTACACGAGCGCGGCCGGCTCTGCGGCGCGAAGTCCGGGTCCACGTCCACCTGATGCGCTCGAAGCTTCGCAGCCATGGTCCCGCCCGGCTCGGGCGAGGAGGGGAGGGAGACTCCGAGGAGGGTGGGCGGGCGGCTCCGGGATCTGCGCGCCCCGGGGAGGCCCACGGGAGGGGTCCCTGGCGGCGCCGGCTCAACCGCGGGGCGCCATGAGCCGGGGCGCTAAGGCCAGGGGCTGGACGCGCCAGGGAGCACGGAGAGAGCGAAAGAACCCGGCAGTGAGGGGGCGGCGGCCCGGGAACCCAGCGGGTGCACACCTCGCCCAGCCTGGCTTCTAGCACCTGCCGCCTGCCTGCGCCTGCAGCCACCACCGCCACCGCC
>NW_012267249.1:3303261-3320834 GCF_000151885.1 Dipodomys ordii | reverse complement strand
CCCCGGGCCGCGGAATCCTCGGTCGGCCGAGAGCTTAGACAGCAAACCGGTACGAGGGCGCGGAGCTCCCAGCTCCGGGCGACCCAGCCTAAGCCCCTGTGCGCCACAGCGCCGCCTACTGAGCGGGGGAGAAGAGGCGGGCGCGACCCCGCCTCCGTCCCGGCTCTCGGGGAGGGGGTTCTGTGGAGGCGGATCCCAAGTCCTCCCATTGGTCCGCTTCAGGAGCGTTCCACCCACTGGCTCGAAAGGATCCCTCCCAGAAGCGCGTCAGCAGGTTATTGTTACAACCCGGGGTTTCCCGGGGCAACGGGAATGGGGCGGGACTCAGAGCTCCGGTCCCGCCTTCTGCCTCCTCCCGGAGGAATGCCCGGCCCTCTGCTTCTAGACCCCTAACGTTTCCAAGTCGTCTTTCTAACAATCTGACCAAGATGATCTGACACTCCTCTCTCCTTTGTGGCCCAGAATGGTCTAGGAAAAAGGAATGATCTGAGAATATCTGGGTTCTGAGCCAATCTTTGCCATAATCCTGACTTCTCCATCTGCAAATGGGGTCTTTGTGGTGCCTCTGTGGGCACAGTTTAGAGGTTTGGTTCTCAAAGTTCAATGTGTAGCAGAATTATCCTGGTGCTTGTTAAGACAGATCACTGGGCCTCACTCTCTGAATTTTCTGCTCTGATCGGTCTGGTTTGGGGAAAGACTGCATTTCTAACAAGCTCCCAGGTAATGCACAGCCCGACCATACTTTGCAAACCACTGTCTTAAGAGTCTGTGGGAGCTTTCATGGGTGCTATTGAAAAAAAAAGCGTTTACCCAAAAGTTCAGGGTGTTTGGAGAAAAGCTTCCTCGTTTATTGAGTATGTTTGATGTACCTAGTGTTGTCCAGGGCACTATGGCAAGGGCAGCGACTGAGACAAATGAGGTCCCTACAGTATAGGCAAGCTGAAGACTCAGATGTTAATCAGATCATCACATGACCTCAGAAGGAAGGCACTAGCTGAGTGACTGGGCAGTCCATTACCTCACCCCACAGAGTGTTAAACTATGTTTCCAGCCACCACAGCATCTATCACCCTTTGTTCTAGGTATGCCTTAGGCCTATCTTGAGACCCTCATTGTAGTAGTCCACTCCTCAGCACTAGGTTCAAATGCCATCAGTTCAAGCTGATACTTTCTCTAACCCCAGCTTCTACATCTCTCTGTTCTTTGCTTGCCCAAAACATTTGCTGCCCTGCCAACAACATCTTGTGTCCGTTTAGCACAATATTCCTGTTTTGCCAATCAAGAAACTTAGGTCCAGAGTGAGAAAGCATGGCCAGGACTAGAATCTCAAGCTCATAAGCCTCTCCTAGCCACTATCCGACTCCTGGAGGAGCTGGAGATGCCGAGTTCTCTGGCCAGTGGGAGGGCTTTAGTCCATCTCCCTGCCAAAGGAGACACTCTCCTCTCTCAAAACATCCTTCTTTCCAGTTTAGGACTTAAGGAATAGAGCCAAGAGTAAGAGTTGGATGGGGCTGGAGGGCCCCCAACTCGCCCCCCAGAATGTGAACAGGCCTAGCTTGCAGATGCCTGACATGGCATATGCCTGAGTCACATCCCAAAGGCAAGGGTGGGCATGGGAACTGCTGCCTACCCCCTACACATGCACACCCTCCAGGTGGTTCTGTTTAGAACCACAAGGGGCTAAAATTACTACTGGACCCCCTCCCACAGCTCAGATGTTCTCCCAGCCTGGGAGCCCTCACTGGGGGCTGCCTGTTGGGTATGCTGGAAGTGTGGCAAACCTTTTGCCAATCTCAAGGTCAGGCCTAGCTCTGAGCATGACATGGGAACTTGCTGGAGTCCATACCAGAGCCAAAGAGCACTAACAGGTTGTGACCACAGGACTAGGACCAAGTTGGCAGAGGTGCCAGAGGCTGACTCAGGCTCTGCTTGGCCTGTGCTCTGCCCATGTCCACAGCTGTTGCCTGGGCTCTCCTCTGGGGCTCCTGTATGGCACACTCAGGCCCCACCACATGCTCTGAACACACCCATTAATGTGTACTAACCTTCTTTTTTACTCACAACTTGGTCCCTGCTCACACTTCCATCATGAGGCTAACAGTGATGAAGAGTACAGGAAAGTTGCTTAGCTGCTCAAAGCCACTGTTTCCTGCTGTATGGTCAGGTGACAATAGCTCTGCCTCCACAGGGCATTTGAAGGATGGAACAAGATTCTGAATGGCAGCACCAGGTTCAGAGGAAGTGCTCCATAAATGCTAGCTGGTTCATATCACTGTTCATTTGTGTCTTCTCTCCCTACTTTCTTCAGCTCACACACTCTAGCCTCTTCCTACCACCTACTCATATCCACTGTCACTCACATATACACTTGCCATGTTCCCTACGCTTGACAACAATATACTTTCTGATTTCCTTCACCACTGGCTCCTACACTCCCTCCCCCCTCCCAGTACTCTCCAACTTCTGTGTCTGCTCCCTGCCACTCACCCCAACATTTATTCCTGCTCCCCAGTAAGCATCCACTTGCTTACCCTTCCACTCCTTCCTAAACATTCACACAGTGTGCCCAATCACATGTTCACACCCTTATTTTGTGTGCTTTCTCACATGACTCCTATGTGGATCATAAAACTTGTACTCAAGCACCTAAATGACCTCGGTTCCTCTATACCTCTGTACCTCTGCTGGCTAGCCCACACCTCCCCGTGACAAGCAAACAAACAGTTGTCCCATGCATGCGCCCCTGTTGATACCCCCATCAGAGCCACAAGGACTCTCCCTTAGTTTTCAGGGACTGTCCCTCCTTACTGCTTTCCCTATTTCCCTCCCAACTCTTTTACCCTCCCAGCCTCAGAATAGCCCTTGCCACCACTGCTGTTGCCACTGCTGAGCTGTCAGGGCTGGCCAAAGCCCTTGTCCCAGTGCTCTGTGCCAGCTCTCCCAGCTCACTCAGGGCAAGTGAGGACAGGAGGACAGGCTGCTCTGAGGTCTGACATGAGTAACTGCTCCATATCCTATCATCCAGAATCTGGACCCCACCTGGAAGGCAGTCAACAATCCGGGTTGGCCGATGCCACTTGCACAGGCTTTGCCAGCGTTGCCCTGATCCTTATCCCCACAATTCCGCTGTGAAAGCAGAGAGGGCCTGCTTCCCTTCACGGACAAGCCTAAATCTGGGAGGAAGAGGCGGTGCCAAACTATGACCAAGCTAACTAAGCTTGATCCTTCCCTAAACAACGTAGCTATCAAGAATCCCACCATGTCTCTGCTAAGCAGAACCCAACTGATATTTAATGCTACCATTGTCAAGAAGAAAGAGTACAAGGGTGCTGTCTTGTCTGGGCCATCCATGGAAGTAGGGAGAAGACAGGTGCCTGGAAGATGGCTCCAGGGACGGTGAGTGGAGAGTGTCTGCAGAAACAAGAGGGGATATCAGGACAGCTAGGAGCAACTCCAGATCAGGCCCAGGCCCTGCCCAAGAAGGACAGTATCCAGAAGTAGGTGAGGCTGACTGGGGAGACTTGACTGAGGGGGCAAAATGGCAAAGAGAACTAAGGCCCTTTCCATAGCTTCCACAATCATGCCTAGGGCATAGTATTCATTTAGCTCGGGGAAGGCATCTGGGAATAGTCAAAGTGAGACCACATCTTACAGGCCAAACCAGTTCCTATTCTAGCCTATGTTCTCCTCCTTAGTATGTGTGGGCTCTGCTGAGCATCTGATGGGAATTTGGCTCTTAGGCAATCCTGTCCACTGATAAAGTTTCCAAGGCCCAGAGGAGGGACTGACACAGAGAAGCTTTTTAGTAAATGCATGGTGAATGAAGGCACAAACTCACTTCGTTGTCACAGCCACCTGAAAGGTGAATACAGTTATTCCTACTTTCTAGATGAGGGAAGTGAGCCTCAGAGAAGGGAAGTAACATACATCTTGACTCAAACTGGGGCATGAGTTTGCTCCTTGCATAGTACCCAGGGGCAGGGGGAAATGAGCTTAGGGGCAAATCTCTGCACAATAGTTTTGTTATTTGTGAGATGGAATGGCTATACTTCACTGGGAGATGATCAAGATCCTGTATGGGAAGTATCCAGTACAGAGTCCAACACGAGTAAATGCCAAGCAAATGAGCATTCCTTTCAGCATCCTCTGCCTTGAGTTTGCACTGTAAGTCTAAACTTTTCACAGGATTACTCCTGGGAACTATCATGTTTTTAAGTCACTCCTCTTCTTCTATGCCATGGGAAAGACTTATACTCATTTGCTAAGATTGTTGTAACTATCACAAACTGGATAACTTAAAAAGAATTTATTGTCTCACAGCTGTGGAGGCTGGAAGTCTGAAATCAAGGTGTCAGCAGGACCACACTCATTCCAAATTCTCTGGAGAAGAATCCTTCCTTGCCTCTGATAGTTCCTGGAGTCTGCTGGCAATACTTGGTATCTTTCTTTGTAAATAGATCACTTTAGTATCCACCTCCATCTCAATGAACACAGGGTCTGTGTCTTCACAGGGTCCGTTGCCAGGTAATATAGGATTTGGGATACACTTTATCCCAGTATGTCCTCATCCTAACTAAGACTTTATTTCCAAGTAAGTTCTGAGAAGGGTATAAATTTGGAGGGGATCTTCTTTAACCCAGAAACAAAACTGTAACAGAAATGATATAGGATTTGGACAGGTAGGTCCAAATTTGAATTCTGCCTCCTTCTCTGTGTTACTTACCTTTAGATAGCAGTCTTTTGTCTTACTGACCACCATTCACAGTGGCTGCAGGAAAAAGATGACATGAGGACCATCAATGGAATAAGCACTGGAGTATCTTCACAACTCACCGCCCTGCCCTCTCCTGTACTGCCGCCTCTGACTTCTCCTATGAATACTTCTGATTCTGGGCCTCTTGTCTTTCAGACCTACAGAGGCTATCAGAACATTGGGCTGCAATGATCTTGGCTAAATTAAGTCTCTCTGAGGCTCAATCAAATGGTATGGGGAAGAAGGCAGATTATCTCAAAGGCTGAGGTACACAGAGTTCTGAGACCTCTTTGCAAACTAAAGTTGTTGGACTCTCAGGAAACAATCATGACTGTAAGAAGGGGGGGATTAGAAAGGTTTCTAGGAGAGGAGTGCCTCTTCTAACTACACCCCCACTGACCGGGTCCCCAGACTTCTCCAGACCTCAGACATAGCAGACTTTCCCAAGCCAGTAATCTTCTACCTGTAAGAAGCCCCTCCCCCATGTCTGCCCACAGTGTCCAGGCTAGCTGTTATCCCTTCAGTACCACTGCCCCAAGCCCAAGCTGTCCATCCTCTCACCTAATTCTATTCTCATTTTGCAGATGGGGAAAATGAATGCATCTGCTGCAGAACTTCACAGTGTTGTTGTGAGCATAATAATGATGACTATGAATGTCTAAGTTCCCCCCCTTCCCCCTCCCCCCCTCCAGTCTCCTATGTTGAAATCCCCTGTCCCACAGTGAGGGGTCATAGGAAGGGGCCTGTGGGGAGTGATTCAGTAAGGAAGATAAAGCCCTCACTAGACACAGAGTCTGCAAACATCTTGATCTTGGACTTCTCAGTCTCTACAGTGCATATAAGCTACCTGGTCTATGATATGTTTGTCTTATCAGTTCCAGTGATACTATCATTTACAAAGCACTCACTAAGTGCAGCCTCTATGCTAAGTGATTCTACCATTCTCTCTAGATCCTCAGTTGACCTGGAGAGCTTGGAATTATTTCAGAAGGGGCAGCAGAGGCTCAGAGATGGAGAATAACTTTCCCTAGTCACAGAGCCAGGATCTAAACAGGGCTTTTGCCACCACAACTGCTTTTTCTCACCTGATTGCTGCCTGTGAGTGTGAGTGATATCAAGAAAGAGTGGCCCAGATTGCCTAGGCTAAGTGTGGCTGAGAGAGTATCAGAAATAAGAGTATGCCATCTCCTCCCCTGAATAGTTATTTATTTATTTATTTTTATGAAACACATTCAAGTCGCATCTTTACCTTCTGCTTTTAAAAAAACACTTTTTATTTTTATTAGTAAGGGGTTGGACAGAGGGGTTACAATTCCACAAGTCAGGTAATGCCTACAATACTTCTTGGACAATGTCATCTCTTGCTTTCTCCTCTTTTCCCCCTTCCCATCCCTGTCCGTAAGTTGCATAGTTCATTATTTTGAATACCAGGACTACATTTGTTTACCCCTCCTCTTTCCAAAAAAAGAACTGCCCTCCCAAGAAAAAAGACCAAAAAATAACAATAAAAAACAAGAATCACAAAAATGTTTCTATTTCCTAGAATTTGTTTTCTTATCAAATTAATCACTGCAATTTAATCATTGCAATTTAGTACTTGAATTAGCCTTAGTGAGGGCAAGCCATAAATGTGGCCTATGCCAGTGCTGTCATCTTACCCTTCTCAGGCTGCTAGCACCTGAGTGCAAAGTATGGGCCACTCAACGGCCTGACCTTGCTTGAAGCCTCAGATCAGCCTCCCCTGCTTTCTAGTCCTTTTTTCTGTTCTTCTGGTGTTAATTATGGCTTGGGCCTGCCCCTGAATCAGGGCCATAATCTCAGGTGCAGAACCAGGCCTGTATGTCTGTCCAAATTTTCTGCAGCTGCTGGTCAAAGGCCTTTCACCCCAGCAAATGGACCTAACACCATACACACTTACCCCAAGCCTGGCTGCCTTCTGTTTGTTGTACTCAGCCTTTGTCCCTTAATATGGAGAGAGCACTGAGGTTTGAGCCCAACCGGCCTGAGCTAGAATTCTGGCTTTAACTCAGTAGCCTTGGGTGTAGCATCTCTCTTGTCCCTGAGGCAGTAGTGGCAATACCTCTGACTTCCCAGGGCTTTGGTGGGGATTCTGAGGCCAATGACAACAAAGACTATAACAAGAATATTTCTCAAGGGCTGGTAGAGTGCAGCCTTCAAGTCACCTGATTCCTTGGCTCACAATGGATTCCTAGGCAACTTGAGGGCCTAATGTGATTTTATTTTCCCTCCCATTTCACAGATGAAGATGTAGCAACAGGAACTCCTTGTGCCGAGTAAGCCCTTGACAAAGGCTGATTTGTTTTTCTATAATCTCTGGCTTTTCCATAGTCTAAATTAAAAAAAAAAAATTAAGTCAAGCTTCGCCAGGATAGGCAACAGCTGTTCTCACCAAGGACATTTACAGGTGTCCAACTTAGTCTGAGACTGTAGCTTGGCAAACTGACCACCCAGGCTAGTTCCTCTTTCCACCAAACAGATGAAGAGGCCACAGTAGGGTTAGGAGATGTGAGACCCTGAACCAACCAGTTGGTGTTTCACTTTGCTCCTCTGAAACCCTTTCTCTTCTGCTCATGTCACAGAATAGGGTGGTTGTGACTCACATAGGTGCTCCAAAGTGGTTGGCTTCACGTCTTTACTCAATTTAGTTATATAAGTGATATGAAATTCAAGGTCAACTCCAAACACTGACTGACTGTACAAGTCAGGTGACAACACGTCTAAGATAATCCATAAGGAAGAAAGCTTGATCATGCTTTGTGACTTCAGAGGCTTCCATGTACACTCCCTTGGATCCAATGCCTTGACCTCTGTGGTGAGGCACTGCAACATGGCAGGGAATATGTGTTGGAGGAAGAGGAGGGGCCAGTGTCCTAAAATCCCCTTTAAGGGCACTCCCCCAAATGACATAATTTCTTTCCACTATGTTGACTTCCTAAAGGTTCCACCCTTTCCCAACAGTGCTAGAGGACCAGGAGGGGATCCTTTGGGGGACATTCAAGATCCAAACTATAGCACCAGTCAAATACAGAAGGAAGCCATAAACACGTAAACAAACCAAGTGTCACCAGAGAGAGAGAGAGAGAAAGTGTGTGTCCTGGGCTCTACTGGTGGACACTGGGGGGCCCAGTGTCACTGGGTTACAGCAAATACAACTGATTTTTTTGCATGCTGGAAAGCATAGAGCTAATCTTGTGCTCAACTGCAATAACTATCCTCAGTTTAGGTTTATGGCTCATTCTCTTTTCCCATTTTATTATAAAACTGTTACTCTTTCCTCACTGAATGGTCCTATTGTTATTGTTTGTGTCAATTTATAAAAATCAGAGTCTACCCCAAATCATTTTCAGGAAGCAAATGTGAAAGGAATGATGAATAAGGGGAAAAAAATCCCAGATGCAGGAAGTAAGTCACATGTAGTGTAAAGAAAGCATCAAGGCATTTCCATTCACATGACTGACACACTTCATATCCTTTGGAAATCAGAAAAGCTGATTTCCTAGGAAGCCTCTTAGGACCTTTTTGGACATTGTGTAAGTAAGAGTTCTCACCATAAATAGAACTAATAGGAGACAGACAGCCAGACAGGTAGGTAGGTAATAAACAGTTGGCTTGAGCAATCATGGAGGCTCAGCATCTGCCCATTGCAATCTAGAAACCCAGTGGAACTAGTGGTATAGTTCTAGTCTGAGCCAGTGGTGCCTAAGAACCAGAGAAGCCCGTAGTGTAAGTTCCAGCCCAAGAGCAGGAGAAGACCAGATTTTCTCTCAAGCAATCAGTCCAGAAGAGGCCAAATCTTCTCTTCCTCTACATTTGCTTTCAGCAAACTTTACAGTGCCTACACATATTGGGGAGTACAACCTTCTTTCTTGACCTTATCTGGAAACACTTTCACTAAAGTACCCATAAATAACATTGAATCTGGGCCTTCATTAGCCCAGTCAAGTTGATACATAAAATTAACCATCACAAAGCATCAATCATTCCTCCTCTGTTCCTTAATTATCTGTCTCCATACATGTTTACTAGTCTGGGAGTTCCTCCAGCACAAGGTCTTTGTCTAACTCATTTCTCTGTAAAGCCTCGCCCAAGATCTGAATGGAGGATGAGGAGGTTGCAGAAGAAAGGAAGGGGACATGGGCCTCCAAGTATATCTCTGGCTATGGCTTTGAGGAGGGCCTATGCCAATCTGGCAGTCAGAGTGAGTAGTTTAGAGGACAAAGGCCTGAGTCAGATTCAAGCTGAATACCTCAGTACCACTTTCTGGCTATGTAACTACAATCATGTTGCTATATTCCTCTAAGCCTCAGTGTCCTTAACAAAAGAAAACAAAGGGGATTTGGGGGTCTGTTCTTGTTCTTCCAGGACATATTAGAATAGATCTTCAGATATTCCTCCCCTAAGACTTCCACCATCTATGTCCTCCCTAGGACCTGCTATCCACCTTAGGCTATTGTACAGTGTGTGATTTCTCATTTTACCTTCCATGAACACACTAGTTGTGTTAACTTTGCACTGAAGTTTAACCCTTGAGCCTCATGCTTGCTAGGCAGATACTCCAGCACTTGGGTCACACACATCCTGTCCAAACTGTTTAATCTTTTTGTTTTGTTAAGAGCCTATGTTAAAGCCAGGTGCCCATGACTCACACCTGTAAGTAATCCTAGCTACTCAGGAGGCTGAGATCTGAGGATCATGGTTCAAAGGCAGTCTAGGCAGGAAAGTCTGTAAGACTATTATCTCCAATAAACAACCAAAAGTCAGTAGTGGAGTTGTGGCTCAAGTGGTACCACACTAGCCTTGAGCAAAAGAAGCTCAGGGACAGTGCCCAGAGCCTGAGTTCAAGCTAGCTCTAGGACTGGCACAAAAACAAAAATGAAAGAAACTATGTTAAGTAACTAATATTTTATTTCCAGCTAGTAACATGATATTAAAATGGTAAGTATTTCACAGTAGCTGTGAGAATTAAGTGTTGCTCTGTTTTGCTGTATGTGAAATACTAAGACCAGTACCTGACACACACTGCTTTAAGCCCTGGTCCCTGACTGGCCTATGGACAAAGGCTCCAGGTCTTTGCAAGACAGAGGCTGCCAAGTATCCCTGACCCCCATCTAATATGCTTTTCTCACCTTTCTAACTACCATCTCAGGGGAGGATTGAGCACTGGGCTTAGAGTCTCAAAGATTTGACTTCCATCTTGACTTCACCTGTCAGCTGTGGGACTTTGTTGTTGGTTTGTTTTGTTTTGTTTTTATCTATCAGTTGTGGGGCCTGAATCCTGGGCCTGGGTGCTGTCCCTCAGCACTTCAGCTCAAGGCTAGTGCTCTACCACTTGAGCCACAGCATCACTTCTAGTTTTCTGGTGGTTTATTGGAGGTAAGAGTCTCATGGACTTTCCTGCTCTGGCTGGCTTTGAACCATGCTCCTCAGATCTCAGCCTACTGAGTAGCTAGGATTACAGGTGTGGGCCACAGGTACCCAGCAGCTGTGGGACTTTGAACAAATCACTGCACTGGACAGAATCTCCATTTCTATCTCTGAGATACAGGAGATTCCTTTTTCTCTCAGGATTAGTGAGGTCACAACTGAGACTGTGTCAAAGTATCTTGCTGAGTATCTTCAGACTACTAGTCTTGGGGTAGTACTTATAACTGTTGTGTTATAACTCTTAACCTTTTGATGTGTCTCCTAATCTAATTGGTTACCCTGAAATATAACATGGAAAGAACGTATAAACTGAGCCCAGGAGGCCTAGTTCAAAACCTAGCTTGCACTCAGTAGCCTTGGGCAGGTTGCTTTGTTTTAGCAGTAAGGTAAATACCTACTTCATGTTAGTATGATCATAACCATAATAATAAAAATAATGGGGAAGGGATTTATACCTGGCCTCATAACCAGTGGTAGAATGACTAGAGTGACAGGCCACAGTCCTGGACATGTGGGAGGGCTTCTAGCACACTGCCACCTGCTCACTACCTCCCTGTCCTTAGGCTGTTACAAGGAAGAGGAGGCAGGCCTGGGCTGCCTGGCTCACATTGGCCTCTTTACAAGCAGGCTGCCTGAGACAGTGTCTGGAGCTGGGCAGGAAGAGAGCTGAGTCTGACATGATGCAAAACAAGGAACCACCTTGGGTGATGAATTTGCCAAGCTGGAGGCTCAGAGTGAATTGGGCACCTGCAGATGTCCCAGGTGGAAACAGCTGATGTCTACCTTGGCTCAGCTTGAACATAGCCGATTTAATTTATGAATTTAGACTGCTGAAAACACAAAACAAAACACAGAAAGAACCAGCCTTTGTCAAGCGCTTACCCTGCACCAAGAACTTCTGCCACTACATCTTCATCTGTGAAATGGGAATGATAAAATCACACCAAGCCCTCTAGATTGTTTAGGGATCACATAAAGATGTGGGGCCATTGCATATGGAGGTTACCCATGACTGGAGGGATAGAGGTGGGGATGGACATCACAAGGAGTGATGGTTGACACTGACTCAAGATTCAACTGCAAAGGATTCTAAGAGGCATAGCCAATGAGCCAGGAGAGAGGGAACTCAAGAAATTGGTAAAAGAAGGAACTAGTAAACATTCAAATGTCACCAACAGGACTCAAACACAGGCTGAAAAGCAGGTGTTGCAGCAGATGCTTCACTTGGACCAGCATAGGCCAGAGTGAGGCAGCAGTCCGCAGTACGTCCTGCCAGCCCCAGAAAGGGTGAGGTTAACCCACAGAACTCATGTGAAGATTTCTGTCAGCTATGGCTCCTCAAATCATAGTTCAAAAGCCCCTGTGGGGGCAATGTGGATGCAGAGAGGGGAGGAACCATTCTGCATGAGCCTCTGGCAGGCACCTACCCTGCACTGAGTTTCATCTGTGAAAAAGGAATCATATTCAAAGTTTGTTTTAGGGTTGTATAATATTTGGATGAGACACCCAGCATTCAATGAAGATTAGTGCTTACCACAATTCTTCAAACAACATAGACATATTTGGCCAGAACAGTGGTCCTAAATCTTCCAGAAGTGGTTGGAACTGGGTTAATTACTTCACTTTAGACTCAATAAAAGCCACTCAGACTCGTTTTCCTATACAGTGGGCCTTGGCAATGGGGTGCCCCAGGAGGGACCAACAAGCTCCCTCCAGCCCTGCCATTCTGTAGCTCTTCCTAGAGAAAACTAGGCAACTGTATGTAAGTCCACCACCCAAGAGTTAGTGGGGAGCCTGCCTGGCCAAGCTATGAGGACCCAGGTAGTAAAGGTCCGGAAAGAAGTCAGACGTGCAGAGGAGCCCAGTGAGTGTTCAGTGCAGAAAAGCACAAGTTGTTCTTAAAATGACTTGTGATGATTCAGTCACAATGACTGTTTACTCAAATTACCAAATGAGGGACGTTTACATATCATATCATCTCAGTGGTCACTCCATCAAATCTAGGAAGAGGTGAAATTCTCCCCTATCTCAGATGTGGAAATAAGGATTTTATCAAATGACAGGTTTTGTTCAAAGCCACACAGGTGGCACTTGATTGGAAGGAAACTCATGGTCAGGAATGAGAAATTGGTTAAAATGGAGGACCAGAGGAGGATGTGGATGAAGGGAGGGGGACTTGGCAGTGTGATGGTGGGGGTTTACCATTGTATCCTGGTCCAGGGGGAACAGGCACAGGGAGAGGCCAAGACCTGGCCTCAAAGCCAGGGGCCTGGGCAGACAGAAACATTTCCATTCAGCCAACCACCACCTGCAAACACACTTCAAGACACTGCCATCACTTGCACTTTGCCAGCTACTGAGGAAAGAAGTCATAGCAAGGAAGGGAACAGGATGGGTGCTGGTACTTAACACTGAGGCCCACTGATACCTGTGGTGGCTATGAAGGCAGAAGCTACCAACCCACCAGTTAGGTGAACGCATAGATTCTGAGTGCTCTTGGGGTCAAATTTGAAGCAAGGTAAAAAAACTTACGATGAGCTTTAGTGAGGAGCACACAAGACCACAATGTGTCCCTGACATGGAGCAGGTGTCTCTCTTCTTGTCACCTTGGGTTTATCAGATAAGAAAACAGGCCTGGAAGAAAGAATGTCATGCCACATATATGGTTTGGATGTACAGTAGACCCCTGGAAGGTTCTTATGTTGTGGGATTGAACTCTAGCTGGTTGTGCTATTTGGGGAGGCTCTGGAAAGTTTAGGAGGTGAGATATAGATGGAAGAAGTGGGTAACTGAGGGCAAATTACTGGGAGTATTTTGTTTTGGGTCCATTCCTGTCTCTGTTTCCTGGCCAGCATGACTGAATTGCTCTGCTCCCCTGTGACCATTTCATCATGATAGATGGATACTTCTGAAGCTCTGAGCCAAAGTAAACTTTTCCTCCTTGAAATTGATTGTAAGGTATTTGATCACAAGTGACAAGAAAGTGTACACATGGTGAAATAGTGATAAAACCCCAGCTGACATCAGAATTCCTAACAGCCAGAGGCCCTACCCCTCCCTCAGGCACAACATATTCCTCCCTTCTGGTCAGCCAGGTGTTAGTGGTGATGTCACAGCTAGATCAGGCCATTCACACAGACAGTCTGGAATTCCATTTCTGACCCCGTAACCACTATTGTGAGTGGTCATGAGTACTGGTAACATGTCCACAGTGGGATGTGATAAAAATATAAATTCATACAATTTGAAATTTGTATTCAAAAAACCTTACAGGATCATGTTAGAGTTTTCATAATGATTAGATACTGAAATGATAATAATTTCGATATATCAGGCCAAATAATTTTTTTATGTGGTACGGGGGTTTGAACTCAAGGCTTTCCACTGCTTGGCAGGTGCTGATCCATGATTCTAGCCTTTTTTTGCACTGGGTAGGCTTTGAGATATGGTCCCACTTCCTGCCTATGTAAATGTCTGAATGCTATCTATTTTAGGCTTCCCATAGCAGCTGGAATGACATTATGTACCACTACATCTAGCTTCTTCAGCTGAGATGAAGTCTCATAGACTCTTCAGAACCATGATTGTCTTGATCTCAGATGCCCAAGTAGTTAAGATTATAGGCATGAGACACCAGTACATAGCTTAAAGTATTTTAAAGTAATGTTACAGGTTTTCTTTCACTTTCATTAAAGTAGCTACTACAACTAGCTACTTTGTAATATTTCACATGTGGTTCACATGCATTGTCCTTGGATAGTGCAGCTCTTTCTGTGGGAGACAGGCCATTCCATTGTGTGTGTGGCCAATTGGCATTCTAGTCTGCATGTTTTAGGAGGCACCTGGGCAAGAGGAACATACCCAGAGACAGTGAGAAGGGTGGGCAGGCACTCAGAACAAAGCCACAGAATTGACATCACTGTCTTATATTCAGTAACTCCATAAACCATGTCATATAAGGGACAGTTGAAGGAACTGGACATGATCCATTTGGAGAGAAAGCTTGGAGAGAGTATGTGATCACTACCTTCAAATAGCTAAGGACAGTCACCAGGCAACAGGAGTAGATATGTCTGAAAGCGAGCTGGGTTTCCAGAGGTGCCCTAGGAAGTAGGCCTCCCCACTAGTGAAGGCCAGGGTTCTCAAAGCTGGGCTGGGCTGCCTCCCTGGGGCACAGAGAATGTAGGGAGCTTGAGACCTCTAGGTGGGTTTACCTTGGAAGAGGCTAAACATGGAAAAAAGAAATGCTTTTAGATTATCCACGGAGGGAAGTTCTTCTCATCCCTTAGTTCTCTGGAGCACCTGTGGACTGGGTGGTTGGCTCAGGTAGGTCAGAACCGAGGGGTTCTCTGAGGCTGCTACTTAATAATAACACCACAAAACCATTTCCTGAGCATCTACTATACTGGGGATTTTACATACCTGAGGACTTCATTACCTGGGGAACTTTATTACCCCCTCCCTGCCACAGGTGAATACTGCTTCTCTTATTAGGTGAATATAGAAACAGGCTCAGAACAGTGCCTGTTTAGGTTATATAGCTAGGGCAAGCCGGGGTTTGAACTCACTCTGACTGACACAAGTGCCCACAGGCATGGGGTGGCCTCTCTGGGGACTCAGGAGGGGCAAGGGCCAGCTGGAGCCCTAGGGGAGCTGGGCTGGTTCTTCCTGGGAAGCCAAGGCCCCACTGGGCTCTCCAATTAGCAAGAGCAGAGAAATCAGAGGCAGCAACAAGCTCTGCTAATGAGCTGCCACATTAAACAATGAGTCACACTTCCATACGGTGCCGCTCCAGCCCTAACCCGGAACAAACAAGCTGTGAGAAACAGTTTACAAAACAGCGAGGTGTGACTGTCTCCCGGCTGCCTGCCGCTGCCACTGCCACTACCACCCACCACCACTACCACCACCACCCTACCACTACCACCACCACCCTACCACCACCACTAGCATGGAGGCACTGCAGCCATCACCACACTTGCCTCCCTGGGGCAGGCAAGGGTGCAGGGGCAGACCTGGGAAGGGCTTCTAAGCCAGCTCCAATTTCTGAGCTCAGGGGAGTCCCCATCTCCTGGGGTGACCCTAGGATAGACCGCCCAAGCTTTAGCATTCATTTTCATTCTAGTCATATCCTGGGACCTAGAGGCTAGTCATCTGGTTACCCTGTGATCCAGGTCAAGTGATATCATCTCTCTGGGTCACAGTTCCCTACCTGCATGGCAGGAATGATAATAACACAGTTCATTCTTCAGTCATTCTTGGATTGGGAGAACTAACTGCAAAGATCACATAAACTTCCTACCACAGTGCCTGGCACAGAACACATATATAGCACTCCTTCCTCCTTCTTACCCAGTCTATAGAAGGTTCCCCAAAATGGTAGCTGCCTTTCTTTGTCTGACCTATAGTATGTTTATTTTTGCCCCTGGCTGACCTACTGAACTGGGAATAGCTGCGGGCAGGGACTGTCTTACTCATTTCCTCATTCCAGGCTCAGCAGGGGGAGGTAGCACAACACAGTGGGAAGTCAGAAGCACTGGGTTCAGCAGCTGTGGATTCAGATCTCTCCTCTAGAATTTCTTATTTATGGAATCCTGGCAGCTCATAGTAAAAAACACATACGGAACCCTGCTCTGTGTCAATATGCTGATGCTTCACGTACTCGACCTCAGGTAGCCCAATGAGTGGATGGTCCTATCTCAGAACAGTTGAGTAGCACTAGGGAGTGGCGCTGTGATGTATCCACTAGCATTCCTGAACTACATTTCCCAGAATCCCCTCCCCTGTATGAGTCTCAAGTCAGAATCTTCCAGGCTCTGCTTCTGTAACTGAACCCTTACCCTGGCAAAGTTTGCACTGTGAATTAGCAATGGAGCTGGAATTTTAAATGGGACTGCCTGTCATTAACTCCAAACTTCTAGCTACTCTATCTGATGATAATGGCTAATAGGTACATAGTAATTATGTGTCTGTTATGCTAATTTATTTAATTCCCCAACAATCTTATACTTTCATTTCTATTTTATTACTACTCTAATTATAACAGATGAGGAAACTGAGGCACGAAGAGGTTAACTAACTTGCCCAAGGTCACACAATTAGTAAGTGTGGAATCTGACAACTAAACACAACATTTGATTACATGGTCCATCTTCTCACCAGTTACATTATTTGGACTCTCGACTATATTCTACTAAAATGTAATCTGTAAATCACAGTTTTCCTTATCTGTAAAATGGGGACAATCATGTAAGGTCCATTCCTGGACAGCAAACAGACCTCGCCCAGAACCTGCGTTACCTAGGCAACTGGGACACCTGGAAGAGGTCACATCAGCATCCACTGAGGTCACATCTTAACCTGATGTGGCCACACCTTTCTCCCACCTGATCCCACTTCCCTTTACCTGGACACACCCTTCCCCGCCCCCCTACCCTATATAAGGCCTAATCGGGGGCCAGACGCTTCTCTTTTTTTGGCCAGCCGCGTGGAGTGCCAACCTTGCCTGGTCCCAGCAGGTCTACTGAATAAACCTACCCCCTTACCTGAATACCACGTGCCTGGTGCAGTTCTTACTCGGCTACCTCTTTTTAAAAACCTAACAAATCATACCTAATATAAAGAATTGCTGGGCTGGGAAGGTGGCTCAGTGGTAGAGCGCTTGCCTTGCATGCTCGAGGCCCTGGGTTCGATTCCTTAGTACCACATAAGCAGAAAAAAAAAGCCGGAAGTGGTGCTGTGGCTCAAGTGGTAGAACACTAGCCTTGAGCTGAAGAGCTGAGGGACAGCATCCAGGCCCAGAGTTCAGGCCCACGACTGGACACCCCCCCCCAAAAAAAAAAGAATTGCTGTCCTAATTAAGTGTGAATGTGTGTAGTTATAAGGCTTTTGGGAAGATGAAATAAAAAGTCAGTTTAGCCTGTCTTAAAGCCAAAGGAAACCTAACTGAAACATATGAAGCAACAGTTTTCAGACACTGAATATCAGACAGCACAACACAGCAATCCCCGAGAATGGAGAAACTAATGAGGTGAGCCCTACAATTGTCCATTTCCATCTAGGGAGAGTTTCCAGGCTGTGGCCAAAGAAGTTGGATCTCAGATCAATGCCTGAGTTGAAAATACAGAGCTGGGGATCTGAATGGCCAAAGAAGCTAGAGTTCACAGGAGAGAAATGGACAGAGAGGAGTACTTCCAGAGAAAGAGGGAGCTTCAAAAACCTGCAGGGCTCTCCTCAGACCTTCGGCTGAATATCAAACAGCACTAGTATGTGAGGGAACAATTTGAGTTTAAGGAGCAACTATCCTAAGGAGAAGAGGAAACACTTCCCAAAGTTCATACAGACTAAATCAGTTCCTATCTCTTCCAACCAGAGT